>NC_051421.1:663367-675867 GCF_015228065.2 Penaeus monodon | reverse complement strand
TATAATGAGGTAATGTACTGCTTTGCTATACACTCGGGAAACCTGATGCAAAAATGTTTTTGTTGGTGTTCCATTGCCTCTGTCCCTCCCTCTCTTCTTCCCTCCCTCTCTCCCTTCCTCCTTCCCTCCCTCTCTCCCTTCCTCCTTCCCTCCCTCTCTCCCTTCCTCCTTCCCTCCCTCTCTCCCTTCCTCCTTCCCTCCCTCTCTCCCTTCCTCCTTCCCCCTCTCTCCTTCCTCCTCCCTCCCTCCCTCCCTCTCCCTCCTTTCCTCCCTTCCTCTCTTTCTTTCTTTCTTTCTAAACTGACTTTGGTCTTTCTTAACTTTCCTCCGGATTAATTGGCCGGGAAACTTTTCCTGCTTTCACCTCTGACACTTCGATTGCAATAGGTCCTTGAAGATAATTTTTTTCTAACTCTTTTCTTCTATGTTTTTTTTTTTTTTTTTTTTTTTTTTTTTTTTTTTTTTTTTTTTTTTTTTTTTTTGAAGTTGCTGGTAGTGACCCGGTGTCTGATTTTAATTACCAGATCTAAAGAAAAGAAAATAATAATAATAATAATAGTGATAATAGTAATGATGCTGATGATAATGATAATGATGATTTTTTTTCTTCTTTCTTGTAATGAACTTTGAGCTAAAACAATGACTATGAAATTAAACAATTAATTAAAAACTGTCTATAACAATGAATAAATTTGATATCGAAACTGTATACAAAATAAAAATAATTTCTGATTAATTCTAGCTAACCTGTCTTGATTAAATACTTGAGGTGAGTCAGAAACATTAAAAAAAAACAGTCCAAACCATTTTTCAGCCACGGTCAATATTACGTAGCACAAAGCAAGGTTGAAGCAGCTGAGAGGGTCAAGGTTACCACAGCTGATAGGTAGACATGCGTGATGTTGTACATAGGGAAAGCTTGACTATTATTTATATAATATTTATTGAGTTGTATTCAGTATTTGATTGAAGAAAACAAATAATTCAAGTGTTTTCTTTCATTTCCTTTTATTAGATGTTTTTATTACTATCTAAAATTACATTTAGCATTTTTTGTTCAATGTATTTTTTGTAATTGCATGTACTAGCTCTATTTTCTATTTGTCCAAGATATTTTACAACTGTGCAAAATATATTTTAGCACTTTATTTTCAGTGCATCATTTTGACATTGTGCAGTTCAAATATAATTTAATTTATTTTTCGTTTGTATAACATTATTGACAAGTGTTAAATTATTTTCCTAATTTTCTATTAAGTGCATAATTTTAACATTAGACGTCTTCTGTACGTGCCAGAAAAGTTAATTCCGGATTAAAGTTTAATCTAAATCTACAGTACTTGCCAGGCACGTGAGTCAATGCGACTGTCAGTAAACCTGCTGTTTTTACATCTGTGTAAAGGCAAATAGCATTCACCCTCTACAAGTTTTATATCATACTTTTACGTTGATAACGAAACGTTTGCTGAGACAAAAAATATATATGCACATATACGCTAATATTTTATCATGCCGATGTCAAACAAAAGTAAGATACTCGTAACATCTAATTACATTCGCGGGAGTTTTCTTCAAGAGTTCTTCCTCGTGTGTGATCGCGAGGCACGTGTAAGGGAGTTTTTTTCAGGATGTTGCAGGCGAGGATCAGGATAACAAATGTCTGCGCGGTTTTCAAATCATTGCCGTTTAAAGAGTCAGGAAGTTTGTATTTTAAATCTGAAACCTATTCGTGATGTTATCAAAATCTTTTTTTTATTCGATTAAAATATTGCATATGTTCGGTTTTTTCCCCCTGGAAATAGCGTTGCCTTTTCTGTATCCGTAAACTTTGGAATTCTCTGTGTAATGTTCTTTTAATTTTTCTTTCTGTTAAGAGTAATATCTACAGTTTGAATATCCCAAAACTTATAAAAATATATATTGATATCTGAGGCCTTATTTCCGCTGACAAAAAAAACTGTCTTACGACAATAGTTAATTTCATTCGCGACACTTCCTCGGCCGCTTGTGACAGCAACATGCCAGTGTTCCTACGCTGTGCCAAAAGCTGGACTCCACCCCTATTCCTAAGGATCGTGCTTAAGTTAATTTAATTTTTGAATTATATTAAATTATGAATTACTATTTTACTGATATTACAATAGGAAATAGTAGTATATACAAGTTCTTCTTTATCAACATCTTAAGATTAAAAATAAAACGATTTAGAACTACCGAAATCGGTTGAAAATGCGCAGGCCCTAAGCGCCTCCCATCATTACTTTTTCCTTCGTCTATTGAAATCGGTTTCGGACGTCACACTTCTTTAAATATTTTGAATATGTCACATTTTGTTGATTGATATTAATTACATTTAAAAGGATACATGAGTTTATGCCTTCATATTCAATTATACGTACACAAGAAGTAAACTAATTGTGTAGAACATAAAATAAATTTCCGTAATATTCTTTTGACCATTCAACACATTCTGTAAACAAAACCTGACTCTGTCTGAGCTGCTTCCCCATTTCATTCGTTATGGAACACTTTTGCACGCCTGAATATGTCCAAAGCTAAAACATAAATGATATAATAAAGACAATAATGACTATAGTTACCTGTGGATCACAATGAAATGTGTTAATCAAAAGCGTAGGCATGCGAAAAATAAACCTGAGTTTCGCTCTTCTTGGCCATGGCTTTATTAATATGAGAGGATTTTCACTACGATAACAATATAGATTTTCAAGATAAATATTTTGTTGCTAGAGCACGGCGATCTAGTGAAATGTTCACATGTTTTCCCATATTGCCTAAGTATCGAGAGATATTTCTTAGGATCACATTATGGCCATAGATGTAGAATCTCTTATATTATATCACATTGCATATCCACATAATAAATGGAAATTGAAAAGAAAACATGCATATGTACTTTACATCTATCAATCTATCTATCTATATCTATCTATTTATCTATCTATTTATCTATCTATCTATCTATCTATCTATCTATATATATATATTATATATATATTATATTATATTATATATATATATATATATATATATATATATATATATATATATATATATATATATATATATACATGTGTGTGTGTGTGTGTGTGTGTGTGTGTGTGTGTGTGTGTGTGTGTGTGTGTGTGTGTGTGTGTGTGTGTGTGTGTGTGTGTGAGTGTGTGTGTGTGTGTATGTATTGTAAGAGTCTATAAATACTAGTACAATGGCTAGCAGGGGTAGTCATAATTGTTATGACGACTTGACTCTTTATTAATGAAGATTACTATACAGTAAGGGAACAGGCATGTCGATGTCTTAGGGTAAAGCTGAGCGCGGGGTCGTGGGTCCGGTTAGCCAGCCCTGTAGGGCAAAGGCTGGACTGACCTTATCACGTTGGGCGCTGGGCACGAACTGAGTAAAACTGGGTCATCCTCAGACACAAACAGTGAGTGTCCACCGGATGCGTGGCGTTGGGTACCAGCTGCAGGAATGTGGGAGGAGCGAGGTGAGGTCACCGGTTCCGTCTGTTAATGACCCTCCATATTGCTCAGCCACCTACAAACGCCTCGCCCTCGAGGCGCCTTAGATTGGCCTCAAGGGTGACCCAAGTTTGGCTGGTCCTGATTTGCTTGTTATCTCGTTCTTGCGTGCATTGTCCTTGGTGCAACTTCGTCCCTATCATCCTCTTCTTCCTGGTCCTTGGTATAATCTGTCTATCCTCAACATCCACACGTCCTCGAAGGTCTTGCACAGGTCCTCCTTGACTTCAGATTCATCTAAACTTCCTCACAGTCCTTGTCCAGGTCTAACATCCACACGTCCTCACCGATCTCGTCCAGGTCCTTCTCGGCAGCATGCTCGTCATCACGTCTTCGTAATCTTCGTCTGGATTTACGGGCGTCCGGGCAGGGTGGCGCCCTTCCACAGCATCCTGGGGCGAATGGTACCTGGCCCTTCACTGGATGTACAGGCGTCCTTCCATTACATCATGGGACGGCTTAATACCTGCTCTGACAAACATCCTGGTCCGCAGACTTCTGGCGATCTTCTGAGAACACTCTTCCCACAGCATCCTAAGGTGACCGTTTCTACAGCAGGGTCCTCCTGCTGTAGAAACGGTGCCGTATCGGATATCGTCAGTCCAACTGCTATATACAGTCGGGGAACCAGATCATACATGGCCAAGATAGTTAGAGAAAAAGAAAAGCAACAGAGAAGACGGGTTGTTAATTACCACTAGCCAGTTATCTATATAAATTTGCAGTTTTTAATGTGTTTTTACTTTATTTTTGTCTTTTTTTCATTTTGTGTTTTACTTTCCAAAGGGTAAAGAAGAAAATAGGAGAGGGAGACGTCAGTAGAAATCCACATGGACCTGGCTTGAACTACCAACCGTCGCTAATAGACATAAAGAGTAGATAAGGGAAACGATAATGGCAATCCACAGGGATTTACTTGAACCAGTTGCCGTCACACAGAAAAGAAATAAATGTAAAATTGTACATCATGTACGAGTCACTCGTCACGACTGACAAAATCGCAGGCAAAAGAGATACATCATAGATTTTTACACCTACGACAGCAACAAATCCTATTAATGAAAAGGTTTCAATGTCTTTTGTTCTGCATGCATGAGTGAGTAAGTGTGTGTGTGTGTGTGTGTGAGTGACAGCGGGCATGAGAGTGAGCTCACACAGAGAATGAATTACAAACACGAAGGTTAGCATTCAGTATTACAAAACTGAGATAAATTAGCAATGCTATTAATACAAAATTATTTCAACTATAAAATTGTATTCAACATTTAATAATATGCGACAGAATGTACGCACTAATGAACGGTGGTGTGAAAATATTCACAAGTCTTCTAACAAGGGAATCTTCTCGGGGTCAGAAATTCTGAACTGCCGAGGTAGCCATATCTAGCTATGCATGTCAGACTTCATCAACAGGGGGGATCCTATACCCAAAATGCCATACAGTGAAGCAAACTGAGCCAGGAAAATCTATAAATAACCTGTTCTCTTCTGCATATCTGCGACAGGTGCTTGTGACATCCCCTACAGGTATCTAACTATCACGGATCACACAATCACTTGGGATTTACCCAATACATGCAAGCAACTTCTAGAGGGTGAGAAGGGCATGATTAATAAGGGAATAATGATTCTAGCTTAAACCCTAGTCCTACATTAATGAACAGACGTAACTGTGGGTCACACCGACTCGAAAGTTGCTGATCGAACGAATAACTTCAGTTTTACCTGTACCTTCCATCATAATGTCAGAGTGTAGATTTTACGATTACGAACCGGGTTATGATCTGTGACGTAATGGTAGCAACCTCACATTTTGTGATTGATATTATTACATTTAAAAGGATACATGAGTTTTATGCCTTCATATTCATTATCGTACACAGATACTAATTGTTTTGACATAAAATAAATTTTCCGTAATATTCTTTTGACCATTCAACACTCTTCTGTAAACAAAACCTACTCGTCTGTCGCTGCTTCCCCCATTTCATTCGTTATTGAACATCCTTTTGCACGCCTGTATGTCCAAAGCTAAAAAAAAATGATATATAAAGACAATAAGCCTATATTTAACTGTGGATCACAATGAGATTGTTAATCAAAAGCGTAGGCAGCGAAAAATAAACCTGAGTTCTCGCTCTTACTTGTCCATGGCTTTAATTAATCTGAGAGGATTTTCACTACGCTACAATATATATTTTCAGATAAATAATTTGTTGCTAGAGCGACGGCCGATCTAGTGCAATGTTCACTATGTTTTCCGCTCATTTGCCTAAGTATCGAGATATATTTCTTAGGTCACAATTAATGTTATGGCCATAGATGTGAATCTCTTATATTATATCCTTCTCTCCCCATAATAACTGGAAATTGAAGAAAACATGCATATGTACGTACCAATCTATCACCTCTCTCTATCTATCTCATCATATTTATTATCTATTTATCTATCTATCTATCTATCTCTATCTATCTATCTATGATCTATCTATCTATCTATCTATCTATCTATTCTATCTAATCTATATATATATTGATATTATAATTATCTTCTGTTATAGTTGATATATATATATATATATAATATATATATAATATATATTATATATATATATATACATATACATTGTGTGTGTGTGTGTGTGTGGTGTGTTGGTGTGTGTGTGCATATATATATATATATATATATTTTATATATATATATATATCTATAATGATATATATATGTGTGTGTTTTTGAGTGTGTGTTGTGTGTGTGTTGTGTGTGTGAGTTTGTGTGGGTGTGTGTGGTGTGTGTGTGTGTGTGCGTGTGTGTGTGTGTGTATAGTCTTGTAAGGTCTATAAATTACTAGTACAGATGCCTATCAAGGGTAGTCTAAGTGTTTGACCGACTTGACTCTTTCATAATGAAGATTTACTATACAGTAAGGGAACAGCCATGTCGATGTCTTAGGTAAAGCTGAGCGCTGGGTCGTGGGTCCGGTTAGCACCCTGTAGGGCAAAGGCTGGACTGACCTTATCTCGTTGGGCGCTGGCACGAACTGGATTAAACTGGTCATCCTCAGACACAAACAGTGAGTTGTCCACCGGATTCGTGGGCGTTGGTACCAGCTGCAGGAATGTCGAGGAGCGAGGTGAGGTCCCGGTTTCCGTCTGTTAATGACCCTCCTATTGCCTCGGGCCACCTACCAACGCCTCGCCATCGAGCGCTTTAGATTGGCCTCAGGGTGACCCAAAGTTTGGCTGTCCCTGATTTGCTTGTTATCATCGTTCTTGCGTGCATTGTCTCTTGGTGGCAACTTCGTCCCTATCATCCTCTTCTTCCTGGTCCTTGGTATAATCTGTCTTCCTCCAACATCCACACGTCCTCGAAGTCTTGCACAGGTCCTCCTTGACTTCAGATTCATCTAACTTCCTCACAGTCTTGTCCGTCTACATCCACACGTCCTCACCGATCTCGTCCAGGGCGCTTCTCGCAGCATGCTCGTCATCACGTCTTCGTATCTTCGTCTGGATTTACGCTCCGGCAGGTGCGCCCTTCCACAGCATCCTGGGGGCGAATGTACCTGCCCTGTCACTGTTGTACAGCGTCCTTCCTTACATCATGGACGGCTTAAATACCTGCTCTGACAAACTCCTTGTCCGCATACTTCTGGCGATCTTCTGAAACACTCGTTCCCACAGCATCCTAAATGTTACCGTTTCTACAGCAGGGTCCTCCTGCTGTGAACCGTGCCGTTCGGATATCGTCAGTCCACTGCATATACAGTCGGGAACCAATCATACATGGCCAGATAGTTAGAGAAAAAGAAAAAGCAACAGAGAATACGGTTGTTAATTTTATTACCACTAGCCAGTTATCTATAAAATTGCAGTTTTTAATGTGTTTTTTACTTTATTTTTGTCTTTTTTTCATTTTGTGTTTACTTTCCAAATGGGTAAAGTGAAGAAAATAGAGAGGGAGACGTCAGATAGGAAATCCAATGGACCTGGCTTGACTACCAACCGTCGCTATAGACATAAGAATAAGATAAGGAAACGATAATGGCGGATCCACAGGATTTACCTTGAACCGAGTTGCCGTCACACAGAACGAAATAAATTAATTGTAACATCATGTACGAGTCACTTCGTCACGACTGACAAAATCGCAGCAAAGAATACCTCTAGATTTGTACACTACGACAGCAACAAATCTATTAATTCGAAAAGGTTTCAAGTCTTTTTGTTCTGCATAGCATGAGTGAGTAGTGTGTGTGTGTGTGTGTGTGAGTGACAGCGGGCAATGAGAGTGAGTCTCACACAGAGAATGAATTACCACACGAAGGTTAGCATTCGTAATTACAAAACTGAGGATAAATTAGCATGCTATTAATACAAATTATTTCAACTTAAAATTGTATTCACATTTAATACTATTCGACAGAGGTAACGCACTATGACGGTGGTGTGAAAATATTCACAGTCTCTAAAAACCCCAGTAGATTCTTCTTCGGGTCCAGAAATTCTGAACTGCCGAGGTGAGCCATATCTTAGCTATGCTGTCAGACTTCATCCCCAGGTGGATCCTATACCCAAAATGCATACCGTGAGCAAACTGAGCCAGGAACATCTTAAATAACCTGTTCTCTTCTGCATATCTGCGACAGGTGCTTGTGACATCCCCTAACAGGGTATCTAACTAATCACGGATCACACAATCACTGGGATTTACCCAATAACACGCAGCAATTCTAGATGGTGAGAAGGGCAATGATTAATCGGGAATAATGATTCTAGCTTAAACCCTAGTCCTACATTAAGGAACAGACTACACTTGTTCACACGCCGCCTCGAAATTCGCTGTACGACGAATACTTCAGTTTTACCTGTACCTCCTTCCATCATAATGTCAGAGTGTAGATCTATTAGAACGATTACCAACCCCGGTTATATCGGCATCCCTGTGCTTACTGGGAAATTAGGAAAACCTAATGTATACTAAAATCAACAGATTTATATAAAATCTTGTTACCAGCTCGTTCTAAACCCCAATATAATGGATCATCAAGCACTGAGCACTGTAACGGTGCTAGGTGTCACAACAACAACACCCAATTATGGTTAAAAAAAGAACGGCAGCTCTTGGCCCTTTCCACTCCGCAACCGACGGGAAGGGGAAGTGCGGGTCAGTCGGGCAATGGGAGGAACAAAATAAAATGAAATGGAATGTCCATAATAACAACAAACATGAACACATTAAATTTGTTTAGTTGAACCAATATAATCTCTAATAACAAAGAAATTAAGTTAAATACTTGATTAGTGAAAGTAGTTCCATGTTTGATTGACCACATAACCGTGATCACACAGTAATGCATCTAAGGTCAGAAGAATAGGTGAGATGTGTACTTTGCTGTCACTTTAAACCACAAACCAACGTGAGAATGACTGCACATAAGGCTTACAATTTTGGAAGACGGGGAATGGAAGGAAATAAAAAGGCAGCAAAAATGTGTATCACATGGTTTTTGTAGATCATGGGTCCGGTCAGCCACCCTGAAGGGCGAGCTTGACTGACCGTATTACATTTGGTTGCTAGGGCACGAACTGAGTAAAACTTGTCATCCTCAGGCACAAGCATGAGCGTGGCATGGGTTATCAGCTGCAGGAAAGTGTGGTGCCGCTGGAGGAATTTGGTGGCGAGCAGGTGAGGTCACCAGTTCCGTCTGTTAAGGACCCTCCATATGTATATAATATGTATATATGTATATTTATATATATGTGTCATATATATACATATTTTAAACACAAAAACCAAAAAAAAAAAAAAGGACCGCAAATATACCTTAAACTATACGATGGTGCATAACAGAGTGTAGCATACCTTGAGCTTCCATTTTCTTCCAGTTTCAACCAGGTGATGCACGCTCATCTCATTCATTTCTTTATTCATTTGAGATTTGCGAGTTCTGGCTTCGCCCCGGGCCTTCATACGTATTGGCCCGGCCTGTGCAGCTGTTTTTGGCCTTTCATTTTTGTTCTCTTGACCATCTATATTGAACCGTGGTGGCAGGATTGCCAGCAGGGCGGCTCCTACTGCCATGGTGTGATCATGGCGGCATTAATCTCATTTCAGCCCGGCGGCGTTGTGGGTGGTCCTTGTCTCAGAAATTGTCTGTGCTCACAGATTCTGTAAGTACTGTACCGAGCATGGCGTTCAGCTCGCCACAGTGCATGCAACACCTGTCTTCATCGTCAATTGTCTCTACATTGCCACTGCGTATGGTACCTAGTCTTATTCTGTGACAAATAGACTTCGGTACCAGTGCTCATGCCCTGTAGTGGTCCCTGAGTACCATTTTGCCAGGAGTTGATCTGGTTTTCTCTCTATGAAGCGCATGATATGCACGGGCTGGGTCTTACACTTCTGCCTTAATATTTTTCTTTCGGCTCGGTTTTCTGATCATGGGATTTGGGGGCAAGAATCCTCTGTGCTATTGTGAGGACAGTGGTCAGAAAGTAGATGTTGTCTTTTGGGTGAGCTTTGCTGTAGACAGTCAATGGCTGCCCTTGATCTGTATTTATGACCATTGTCCTTCCTGAGGACGTGTGGCCATGATCCCACTGGCCCCTCCTGTAGCGAGGGGGCATTGTCTGTTTACACCTCATAGGATTGTATGGCATCCCTTGCTGCAAAAACAGGGTGCTGAATGTGTGATTTAAAGGATCACTGATCCATCCGTGAGTAGGTTCCACACAGAGGGTGATGGCTGCAATGAACCCTTCTCAAGCTTCTTGCCTTTAGATTGGCATGTGTAATTGATACTTTCTCCTTGAAAACTCATAACAGATGAACTCGATTCAAGTTGTACCAATGGTGGGGCTTTCAACAAATTCAATACTTGCCCTTGGCAAGTAGTTGTTCTTTGAGCTGATAGCATATCAACACCCTGGCGGTGTGAGAACGCCATGGAGTTGTTTTGCAAACAGCTTGTGGTTTTGTTCTAGGTGTCTTAGTATGTTTTGTCTCATGTTGTGTTCCTGGAGCTTGGATGACATAATGAAAAGAACTGAGCTCTGCCATAGATTTAATTCGTGATTCCAGAGGGAAAAGGGTTGCCTCCATAAGGAGGCTGAGGGCCTTCGTCCCCTTGGGGCACCTAAATGATTCCTGGCAGCTTCATTGTGAACTGTCTCAAATTTTTCTCTAATTTTGGCTTTGCGCCAAACAGGGACCAGAAGCTAGTCCCAAGGGACGATGGCAGTAACATAGAAAGATATTAGTACTTTATGTCTAGCTCCTATGTGTCTCCCAGACATTGCTCTCATTACGACTTCTTGCTTTTGGTTTTGGTCAACCAGTACAGGACCTCCGTTTTTAAGGAGAGGGCCCGGTCCAATCATTACCCCAAGGATTGGAAGTACCTGACGACCATTCTAAGGTCCAGTCCTGGATGCTTTAACTTGTGCCTTGGAACATTTGTCCTCAGAGCCATAGCTTTGGATTTTGGCTGCAAAGATCTTTTCGTCCTGTCCTACATGACTCCTCAATTACAAGGTCAAGAAAGCACTCTGGGCTTTTACTTAGGAGTGGTGGTCCAGTGGAGATAGATTTGCAAGTCGTTTGCATAGATGTTCTTGTTAGGATGTCAGGCATTAGGTTCTGAAAAAGGGCTTGGACTGAGGCCCCCACCCTGAGTTGTTCCTTTTCTAGTGGCCATGTGCTGACTTTGGCTTTCTGTTCCTGACTATAATCACCTATCCAAGTCAGGAGCTTTCCTTCCTCTGAGTCCTTCCGGATCAGGCTCTCCTGATAACAAGAGGCCTTGCTAATTCAAAGCCTTCTTCCAGTCTAGGATAACTACCACAGAAGTGACATGCTGATTGTGCTTTAAGAGCGTTGGAATTATTGCTGTGTGCTGGTGTTCATGCCCCTTGTGAACATATGGAGGTGTTTCAGGTGTGAGTCCCATTTTCCATTGGAGTCGGTTTGAACGCAATTCTCTCTCTCGGGCGTCTTGCCCAGACAGCTGAGAGAGATGGGTGGTACTTCCCTAGGCTCCTTTCGTTTTGGGATGAACTTATGGCCATATTCCAGCTCTCTAGGTAAATGGAGTTCCCAGGACTTGTTGATGAGTTGCAGGAAATGCAAGCTCACCTGCCAGTCCTAGGTGGGAAATGAAGGGGTATGTAGATCCCATCATACCTGGGGCTGTGCAAGAACTGTTTTTTGTAGTTCGTCTTAGGTTCCCTCAGAGAGAAGATAACATCTGAGCTATCAGGCTTGGGCCAGCATCCATGAGGATAGTACAGTCTCATCAACACACCATCTAATTCTCATCAATCAGAGCCACAGTGGCCGGTTGAGGTCTAGGGCCCTTCCTTTGCATGCATTGGCTTCTTGCTGTTGAGAAAGTGATCTCGCTCGAAGCCTCAAGCATGTTGGCTTATGTGATGCCTGGCTTTCCTTGGCTCCGGTGCCCTGCAGAGCCAGGAATGGGGTGTGTGCACTGAGTGCTCCCCTTATGATCTCTCGGTCTTGTGATTGCAGTAGCCAGATTCGGCTGATGTCTAAGCTCCTCCAACCTGGCCTGCTGTAAACACATTGGGTATCAGGCTTGGAGGGGCCCCCCTCCAGCAAGCGATTCCACATCCTCCTCCACAGGATGTTGAATAACGGTGGCATCGGTTTGATTGCAGAGCAAGGGATTGTTGCTCTGCCATGGTGATCAAGCCTCTTTTACACGCTATGCTTGGCAGCATGAAGACATGATAGCCTGGAAGCGAACAGTCCCCCTCTTTTATGTCTCCTGAGCTGACAAGTCATGTTACTTTGTCGCAACTTTCATGGGGATGGTATTCTTTGTATTGAAGCATAGATGTTCCACTGTAGTATGCTTAGAGTTGTGTGTCATGATTTACTTGGTGGTAATTACATCAGAGCGTCTTATATTCGGCTTCCGAGTCAGTTTGTCG
>NC_051421.1:623367-645867 GCF_015228065.2 Penaeus monodon | reverse complement strand
GTTTGGGATGGCAAACACAGTCTAATAAAGTCTGCCTGTTAAAACGCCGGGTAATCATGTAAATTTGAAAAGATCCCAAAATTAAATACCATCTGACAAGTTTTTAATGAAAGGGGATCAACCCAATGTAAAATTCAAACAAAAGTTAAATAAATCCAGTGTGAGTTAAACTGAGTTAATGTTTTCAGGCATATGCGTGAAATTAATATTTTTTATTTTAAAAATATTACCATGGATTTTTTGTACTTCGTTATCTGTTGAAGGCACAAAAAAACCCCAATAGTTACGAAGCCAATTTTAGAATGATTAATTTAAAAAGATAACTTTTGGGCTTTGTTGAATATGTCCAGTCATGGTCCCTGCTAGGAATACCAGGGAAAATTTTTTGTTTTTGTTCTTCCTAAAATTTTTAGCAGAACCTTTACCACGTACTCATCCTTGTTTTTTTTTGTTATTCATAGGGGTTTTTTAAAATATAAATGCTCATAAATTTAAATGGAAATGATAATCCAAAAACCCAAATTTACTGAGGAGATAAGTGTGATTATAATGATAAAACTCATGATGAAATTAAAAAAATTATAGTATCGGTTTTATAACAACACTAATAAAAATATAGTCATAATGTGATGAAAAACAATAATGATAATTATAACAGTGATGCTGATAATCAAAATAATAATAAAAATAATAATAATAATAATAATAACAATAATAAAAAACAAAAAGGTGATAATAATAAAAAATAATAATAAAATAATAATAATAATAAAAATACTAATAAAAAGAAATAAATAATGATATAATATAATAATAACAATAATAATAATAAAAATAATAATAATAATAGTAATTGTAATTATAATAACAATTATAATAACAATTATAATAATAATAAGATAACAGTAATAATGATGATAATAATGGTGATAATAGTAACAACAGTGGTAATAAGAGTAATGATACTGGCAATAGTAATAGTACATATAATGATAAGGGTAATAATAACAACAATAACAATAAAAATAATAAAATAAAAAAACAATAATAATGATGATAGTAAAAATTGGATGTAATAATTAGATAAAAAAATTTAAAATGAGAAAAAATAAAAATTCATAAAATAATAAAAATAATAATAATAATAATAATAATAACTATAATAAAAATAATAATAAAAATAATAATAATAAAATAATAATATACTAGAAAATAAAATGATGTTATAAAAACAGAAAATAACAATAATGGTATATAATAAAAACTTTACTACTAATAAGATAGTAATAAAAATAAAAAAAACAATAATACCCAATATAATAAAAAGAATAAAAATAAGAATATTATACAAAAGTGAATGAAAATGATAATGATAATATAATAATAAAAATTTAAAAATAAGAAGAAAAAGAATGATAGGTACTATACTTAAAATGATAATAAAAATAATAAAAATAATAATAATAATAATAATAATAACAAAAATCATAATAGTAATGAAAATAATAATAATAAAAGTAGTGATGCTATTAACAAAAAATAATTATGATAGTAATGATAATAATAATAATAAAAGTAGAATGAATAATGAGATTTTCAATTAAAAAAAAAAAATAACAGAACTACATCAAAAACAACACCAATAACAAATAGAAAATGATGATATGATAAAATAATAATGAGGGACGATGTGATGAGATAGTATATGTGATAAATATATTTTTATTTTTATTTTATTTATTATTTTTTATTTTTTTTTATTATTATTACATTATTATCATTATTTTATTTTTTATTATTATTATTTATTATTAACAGGGCAATAATAATAATGATGATAATAAAAAATACTAACGTAATAAAAAAATGCTAATAAAATATGATGGAAATAATAATAAAAAGATGAGGAAAAAATAAAATAACAATAAATAAATAATAACAAAAATAATGTAATAAAAAAATAAAAAATTAATAAAAAAAAAATAATAACAATAGTAATGGTGATAATATAAACAATGAGATAAGATATGGAAAATAATATAATAAAATAATAACAGCAAAAATAATAAAATAAAAATTTAATGTAGTAGTAGTGTAGTAGAAATAATAAGAAGTTTAAATTAAAACCTTAAATACATTTTTGTATATAAGATTCCTTCTTATTCGTACCTTTCCTATAATAGTAATAAAAATAATAAAATCAGATGATGATGTGATAATAAAAATTAATGTAGTGATAATAAAAAAAAAATGAGAAAATAAAATAAGATAATAAAAAAAAAAATAAAAATGCAAATAATAATAAAAATAAAATTAAAAAATAATAAAAAATAATAAAAATAAAAATAAAAATAGTGATAATAAAAATAAAAATAAAATTATTATTATTATTATTATTATTAGTATTATTATTATTATTTTTATTTTATTATTATTATTTTATTATTATTATTATTATATCTTATTATTTTTTATTGTTATTACAAATTTTAATGAAATGATGATGACGATATAATGTAAAAATAATATAATAAAAATAATAAAAAATAGTAATAATAATAAGAAAAATGACAATAGCTTTTTTCATTAATCATAATTACATCATTACTTTAACCAAATTATTGTTTTTTTTTATCTTAAAATTATCTTTGTGATTATTTCTTTTACCATTTTCAGTTTTGCGTTTTTTATTATTTTGTTGTTGTAATTTGTCGCCAATCCTCTTCTTAAGGGTAGTACACTGTATGAGGAGGTAAATAGGAGGAGGGGGAATGGGAAAGTAGGGGAGAAAAAAAGGGGGGAAAGGGAGGGGGGGGGGAAGGGGGGTTTAAAAGAAAGGGTAGATGGGGAAGGGAAAAAACGAGAGCAAAGGCAGGGAAGCTTAAAAGGGGAAAATGGGGGAGGGGAAAAAGAGAAAGAGAAGGGGGAAAAGGCTAAAGGGAGTGATATGGTGGGAATTTTTAGGGGGGAAAGGGGAAAGGGAGTTGGAAGGGCAGATGTAGAGCTTAAAATGGAAAGGGAGTAAATTTAAGAAAGATTTGAGAATGAGGGGAAAAGAGTGGGAAGGGAAAGGAGGGGGGAAAAAAAAGGGAAGGGAGGGGGGAGGCGAAAGGTAGGGGGGGAAAAAAGAGGGAAAAAAACCCCTTTTTCCATATTTAAACTGGCCCCGCTATTATTATCATTACTATATCATTATTATCATTGTAATAATGATAGAAATTTTTTCCAAACCATTATTATCTTATTTTATATTATTATCTCTTATCTTGTTATTCTTTATTATTACATCATATTATCATTGATAATAATAATAAAATAATAAAATTTTTTATTTTTATTATTATTATTATTATTATTATTATTATTATTATTATTATTTCACATTATTATTATTATTATCTTTATTTTATTTTTATTATTATTTTTATCATGAATTTTTTTATCATTATTGTCATTATCACTTATCACATCGTTATTACCATTTTTTTTTTTATTATTATAATTTTTTTTTTTGTTGTTGTTGTT
This sequence comes from Penaeus monodon, assembly GCF_015228065.2. Taxonomy (NCBI): domain Eukaryota; kingdom Metazoa; phylum Arthropoda; class Malacostraca; order Decapoda; family Penaeidae; genus Penaeus; species Penaeus monodon. The sequence continues at coordinate 642,342 of NC_051421.1, read as the reverse complement.
GTTATCATTTTTATCTTTATTTTTATTATTATTATCATCATCTCATCATCATCATCATCTCATCATCATCATATCACATCATCATCATCACATCATCATTCATCTTCATCATCATCATCTCATCACATCATCTCATCATCATATATCATCATCATCATCACATCTTATTATTACTTTTATTTTATTCCCATTATCATTTCTATCATTTTTAATATTATCATGACTCATGATAAAAATGCTAATGATAATAATAATGAAAATAATAATGATAATAAATAATAAAAATTTAAAAAATTAATAATAATAAATAATAAAAATAATAATAATAATAATATTATAATAATAATAATAATAATGAAAATAATAATAATGATAATGATAATAATAAAAAATAAGATAAAATAATAATAATTATTATTATTATTATTTTATTATTTTATTATTATTATTATTATTATTATTATTATTATTTTATTTATTATAAAAATAACATAAAAAAACAACAACAAAAATAAAAATAATAACAAAAATAATTTCTTTATTATTATTTTATTATTATTATTATTATTATTATTATTATTATTATCTTTTTAAAACAATAATAAAAATAATAAAAATAATATAATTTAATAAATAATAAAATAATGAAAATAAATAATAATAAAATAATATATATAATAATAAAAAAAAACTCAACAATAAAATATAATAAAATAAAGTATAAAAAATAACAACAACAATAAAAAATGTGATAATAATAATAAAATGATAACAACAAAAACAACAACAAAACAACAACCCAACAACAAAAACAAAAACAACAACAACAACAAAACAATAAATAATTAATAAAATAATAATAATAATAATAATAAAAAAATAAAATAACAATAATAATCCTAATGATTGATGATAATAATGTCAAAAAATAATAATAAAATAAAAATAATAAAATAATAATAATATAAAAATAAATAATAATATAAAATAAAAATAAAATAATAATAATAAAAATATAATAATAAAATAATAAAAAACATGATAATGAAAATGAAAATAATAAAAAATAAAAAATATGATAGTAAAAATTTAATTTTATTTATCACCATCATCATCATCTCATCATCTCATCTTTCATCATCATCATCATCATCATCATCTCATCATCATAAACATTATAACAATAAAAACAATAAAATTTATAAATAATATAAAAAAAAGAAAACCAGACTAATGACGATAAAACAGCATTATTGTTTGTAAAATGAAAAATCATGAAAGAAATTATTTTTTAGTGATATTAAAAAAAAGAAACCAGGCTTTCAGGTTTTTTGTTCTCGAATAAAGTTTATTTCCCCCCAAAAGGTGGAAGAAAAAATTCGCATCCACTGCACGCCAATAGTCATTTGAATTTGGTGTTGATCAAAAACACCCTTGGCTTTCCTTTTTTTTTTTTTTTTTTTTTTTTTAAAAAATGCTTCAAACGTTATCACAGTTTTAAAGTTTATCGACCGGGCAGCCCAAAACGTCGCATAACCCATGACAAGGATCACCAACGCGAAGAAACTGCGGGCCGCCGCCAACCTAACGGAGTTTTTAGTAAAAAAGGCCTTGTAGCATGCCTTGCCCAAAAAAAAGCATGGACAGCAAAAGCGTCCTTCGAAGCGCGCCCCCCAAATGTTTTAAACCCCCAACCCGGTTACGACGGGGGGCGGATTGGGGTAAAACAGAGGAGGGGCAAGATAAAGAGCAACGCCTGGGAAAAGAAGGGTTGCAGAGAAAAATGAATGGCCAAGAAAAGAATTCTTATGGATAGCTTCTGCCAGAATCTTTTTGGTTTACTGTGGCGCCCTCAGAATAACTGAAAAAAAAAGAAAGTTAAACTAAGAAAGGGCAGAAAGTGTCGCCAAAAAGCTTCAAGACAAAGTGAAAGTCACGGTACTTGTTTGTTGATACTGATGGCGGGGTTGTGGAGTGTTAAATTTTAAAAGCGATTTTAAAAACCATGTCACCATACCTTTTGTGTCGCCAAATAAACAAAGTATAAAAAATTTTTTCTTGTTGGGAAGGCTGAAATTACTGCTTTACTGTATGCAAAACACACCACCAATTTTGTGTGTGTGTTTGGGGGTTGTGTGTGTTTGGGGGCAACATCTACACATATACATATCTATATATGGATATGTCATATATTACTATTTGTTATTATCATACATATATATTATTATTATATTATATACATAGTTTTATGTGTTTTATAATATATTGTTGTATTGGGTGTTCATTCATTCATTCAATTCGGCCCCGATCGGTATTCGACTACTTTTCGCCTGATGTGGCTGATAGGGGCTTTATAATGGTGACTGACCCTATCCTTCCCCCGGGGAGTAGTTTTTTTGGTAACTTGTTTGGGGGTTCTCACCCCCCATCAACCTCATAACTCACCACTCCGTAAACTAGGTTTTAAATTTTACAATAAAAAAATCCGCCTTTCATCGCCCCAGCGCGAGTAGCTCAAGCAGGATTTGCTATTAAATGAAACTTAGAACTGGAGGGGTTTGTGTGTGTGTGTGGTTTTGGGTGTGTGTGTGTGTGGTGTGTGGTGTGTGGGGTTTTGTGTGTTGTGGGGTGTGTGTTGTGTGTGTGTGGTACAATTTAATATATATATATATTATATATATATATAATATATATTATATATATAATATATATATATATATATTATTTAATATATATATATGTAATTTTTATTATTTTATATATATTAAATTTTTATATATAATATAATATATTGTATGTATTGCATAATTTTACTATTGTGGGGCCCGAATGATGGGCCCTACAAGAGCAGGGGGCGAGCTCAGGGTAAAGAGGTAACAAACCAAAATGTCTTGACTCCTTTATTGTTTTATGGAGGATACAGATGCGTCATCTCTACAATGGGCTAAAGTGGGTTAAATCACGTGTTTCCCTTGCAATCGAGAAATAGTGTTACAACATGCATAGCCTTTTGAAGGGGTAACTTTGGGTGTCTATGTGGGAAGAAGAGACAATAAAAAGGTAAAACAATGAACATACCAATCATATATATGTATTGTGTGGGAATATATGATTTGACAAAAACTAAGATTTAAAAATTTATGTAGAAAAAAACAATAGGTAATAGAAAACATTGGCATACATATTTGTAAAAATTTCTATATAAAGCTGGGGTTCATATATATATAAATATAAAAATATATATTAAAATAAAAAAATATATATGCATATATATATAAAAAATATTATATAATATATATATATATACACACCACACAACCAAACACACACACACACCACACAACATGTTGGGGGAGTGACCACCACAAGCCACCAGAATATGAGAAAACGTGGGTGGGACCAAACTGTCACCCGATTGAGCGAGACAGAGATGGGCTTTGGCGGGTCGTGAAAGGGGTCTTGCTTGCTAGTTTTTTTGAAAATAGAATTTAGACCCCCCCGGACCTCCCCCGGGCCCCCGGGCGAGGGCAGGGGGATGGAGCTGACCCTGTGTGCTTGAGTGTCTGCCCTGTTTTCTCCCTTTTGTCTTACAAGTTTTTCCTTTTTTGCGGCGGTTCCCTTCGAGGGCGGATTTTATTCCATCGAAACCCCAAGGGGAAAAAGCAGCGCCCGGGCAAGGTTGTGTGTGTGTGTATTGGTGTGTGTGTATGTTTGGGGTGTGTGTGGTTGGGGTGTGTGTGTGTTGTGTGTGTGGTGGGTGTTGTGTGTGTGTGTGTGTTCCTTTTATACACACCAACTCTACCACTCACACACAAACCCCACACACACACACACACACACCACACCACACACACACACAAACATATATATATAATAATATAAATATATATATATATATTATTCTTCTTTTAAAAGGGAGGTTTTATGTCTGAGCCCCGTGGTCACGGATATACTTATTTTTTCATGTTTTGATGTCTTGGATGAGTACGGGGAGGGTCCCCATTTTTCCTTTCCCCGGGGAGTGCCGGGGTTACCTTTTTTTGGAATCTTCTCTCTATTTTCCGGGGTTGGGGCCAGCACTAACTTGGGGTGGTTGCCACCCAGTGGCTAGGTGCAATCGAGGTGAATTCCTTGTCAAGGGAACAAGCCCGGCCGGGGACTCGAACCCCCGAACTCAGATTGCCGTCGTGGCAGTTTGGTCTGAACTCTAACCATTCGGGCCCTCGCGGCCCTTTTCCCTGATTTTCTTGGCAATTTAGAGCGGGGGTTTGCCATTGCCCTTCCCCCCGGTGTTTTTTCGGGGTCACCATCTCTATTTTCCCGGCCTGACTTGAGCATAAATTTTATATATATCTATATATATATATTTAATATATATTATATATATATTTTATATATATATGTTGTGTGTGGTTGGGTGTGTGTGTGTGTTGTGTGTGTGTGGGTTTTTTTGTGTGTGGTTGTGAGTTGTGTGTGTGAATGTGTAAAGTTGGCGTGTATATAATATGTATATATTTATTATATATTATAATATAAATTTTATTATTTAATAAATAATTTGAATATAAAATTTGATATTATTGATATATATTGATATTTACATATTACATAAGGGGTAATGATTATATAATTTTATATATATAATTATATATATATATTTATTTATATTTATATGAGAATGCATATATATCAAATTTTATATAATATATATATATATATTATATATCAATATATATATATTATATATATATATATATTAATATATATATAAAAACGTTGTTGGGGGTGTGTGTGTGGGGTTTTGTGTGTGTGTTGTGTGTATCAAAAAAATCGAAAAGGGAAAATCAGAATGTAATTTAGGTGTTTTTTCAGGGAAAGGGTGTAATTTGAAAGATCGGTTAAATTTGTTAGATTTTAACACACCACACCATACAACACACAAACACACCACACACACAACACACACTTTTATATATTATATATTAATTTTAATATTTAAATATATATTAAATATTATCTATATAATATATTTATATTTATATATATAATATAAATATTTGGAAAATATATATATGCTCATCTATAAACATATATATAATATATATTTTATATATATATATATTATATATATTATATATATATATAATAATATATTATAATGTTAAAATATGTTAGTATATAACACATATAAATCAAATGTAAGTGAACTTTTTTTTATTTTTTTTTTAATTCTTTCCCTTTCAGGGTTTTTGCACAAAAATGTTTTTACCTGATTTTGCTTTTTCGATTTGTTATATTATTATATATATATATAAATATATTATATATATATATAATATTTAATCCAAAAACGAAAAGCAAAATCAGGTATAATATTTTTTGTGCAAACAATGCCTGAAATGGAAGACATTAAAAAAAGAATAAAAGAAAGTTTCACCTATGCACTTAGACTTGCTCCAATCAATGTTAAACGAGCAATATATTGCCAGTAACCCCAAACAGAAGACCGTGAAAACTAAAGATCCCCTTTTTCAAGCCACGACGCGAACGCCGAGTCACATATTCTAAGTCAGATATTGATATCAAGAAACCAGATTTGACGCAACTCAGGACAATGGTTTGTTCAAAAAACACAGTCAGGATGTTGTAATAGAACAAAGATTTACTGAGACTAAGACCGAGTTAACATTTGTCAAAATGGGGGTCTGGGAATATGATTAATTTGCTATGCAGCCATAAATAATAATCATACCTCAATCTCTAAAGTTTTGAATAAACGTAATACGCAATTAAATTTACCACTCTTCTTAACTGTATGCAACAGCACTCAAGGGAAGGCAAATTATTTTATGAAAACCCGCATGGAACACTCTCTTTTATCATATGTGTGTGCTAGGAGAAATGTACCTTTTACATTAATTTCCATCTTGGGGGCTTCCGCAATGGTATGGAAGCAATGGGTGGTAGCCTGATAGTGTTAAGTGCTTGCATGCCTTTTCGCTTGCAGCTTCCACCCCTGGCTAGCTCAGTGCGAAAAAAGGGGGGGCACTTTTTCATAAGTCTCCCTGCCAGGTCACAGCCTCTCCCTCACCAAGACTTCTGCAGTGCCTCCTCGTGCCACCATGGGTAACTGGTCCCAGGTAAATATGTGGGGATATCGGAGCAGCAGGAGGCCCAGAGGACGGGTTATGGGCCACGGCGTGTGGACACGCTCTGGCTTCGTACCAACTCCTGCCCCATACCAACTGGAGTAATGGGGCGGCCGGGGGAGTGTGGGCCTTGCCAGTCCTCACTCCCCCAGAAAGACCCTTGGCAATGTCAAAATATAAAAGGAAATGCGGGGGGGGGGTGTTGTCCCTCCCACTCAGAAGTAAGGCGGTGTGGGTCTGCTGGAAGGCAAACGTGGGGTGCAGGATTCGGAATGAGAGTTACTGTCCCGGCCGCGACCTGCAGGCGCCAACCACATGAAGTTGTGGGGGCAAAGCCTTCGGGAACACCACAGGTGGATTATGCAGTCTCACACAGCCTGCCGACCCCTTTATTTGGGGACTGCGTCGGTGGGGGCAGCAGAGGTGGCGTGCACCCGGAGGTGGACACCAGAGGCTTAATCTCAGGGCGTGCGTTCCGGGTAGGCGCTTGGAACATCCATCGGCGGCAGGTAGAGCGGTTACCTTGCTATCGCGGGAATTGAGCGACTGGGAGTTGATGGTGGTGCCCTCTCAGAGGTGAAGAAGACCTTGGTAGCGGCGCACGTCAGTGGGGGGTTCACCTGACTACTGTTTGGCCGCCGCGTGGTCACCACCCAGGGTGTACCATAGCCCATCTCCATCCGAACTTCGCCCTCGGTAGTTGAGGTGACACGGTTGATGAGCGTATTATGGCAATGAGACTGAAGCATGCTTTTGGCTTCATGTCTGTTATTGCTGTATATGCTCCTACCGATGTATGTAAAATTGATGTGAAAGAGGCATTCTATGCCAAACTCGCATCTGTGGCAGACAATTGCCCCCAGCGAAATATTCGCATTGTTCTGGGTGACTTCAATGCTGTATCCGGCTGTGACCGAGCTGGCTACAAGATGTCTGTCGGCCCCCATGGCTCAGAAACTGATCCCAGCAGCGAGAATAGCCTCCTTCTCCAGGACTTTGATAGGTCCCAGAAAATGAGGATCTCTGGCTCCTGGTACCAGTGCTCCAATCCGCATCGCTGGACTTGGTACAGCGATACGGGTACAGTGGCCAAGGAGATTGACCACATTCTTGTTAGCACATGATGGAGGATCCTCCAGAACTGCAGGGTTTACCGGAGTGCCGAGTTCTGTGGCACCGACCATAGGCTGCTTGTGGCTACCCTGCGGGTCCACTTCAAAACTCCCAGTCCCTCCAGTGGCCACCCTAAGATGTTTCACCTGGACAGACTAAGGGAGGAGGAGTGTGCCCATGGGTTCACCACAGAACTCAACAACCTGACGGACCTAGTTGCTCTGTGGGAGCTCTTCAAGTGCGTAACACTCAAAGCAGCCCATTGGCTTACGCCCGAGGGCAAGGCAGAATTCCATCTCCCTGGAGACATTAGAGACCACTGAAGTGTGTCGCAAGGCTCTGCTGAATGGGAATCAAGTCTTGCGTCGTTCCATGGTGCGTAGGGCTCGGACACTGCTGAGAAGGGACAAGGAACAGTTCATCAGGAATCTTGCTGAGGAGGTCGAAGGCCATTTCTTGGTAAATGACATTCGCCCTGACTACCAACCCCTGAGAAAACTGAACTCTAAGCCCTCCTCACAGATGACTGCAGTCCAATCAGCGGATGGACGGATCATCTCAGATCATGTTGGGGTTCGTGAACATTGGGCTGAGTATTTTGAACAGTTGTACCAGGTAGACCCTCCAACAATTAGCTTGGATGCAAGCGATGTCTCAGTGCCTGTGCCGGACCCACCCATCAGCGAGGAACCTCCTACCCTAACAGAGGTTAGGATGGCGATTTCCAAGCTGAAGAGTGGGAAAGCTGCAGGCATATGTGATATCCCTGCTGAACTGCTAAAGGCTGGGGTGAACCTATGGCTCGGGGCCTGCATACAGTCCTGACTGCCATCTGGCAGTCTGGTACCATTCCCCCTGACCTGCTGAGGGGCGTGGTCATCCCTCTCTGGAAGGGGAAAGGGGATCGTTGGGACTGTAGCAACTACCGTGACATTACACTGCTCAGCATACCAGGCAAGGTTCTCGCCCACATTCTTCTGAAACGGATCCGCAACCACCTACTGAGGCATCAGAGACCGGAGCAGTCTGGATTTACTCCTGGCAAGTCCACGATAGACCGTATACAAGCGCTTCAAGTAATTGTGGAACGCCGTCGTGAGTTTGGTCGTGGGTTGCTTGCAGCCTCCATCGACCTCAAAGAAGGCGTTTGACTCGGTGCATCGGGAATCGCTATGGGAGATCCTGAGGCTCAGGGGAATTCTGACACATATTATTGGCCTGATAGCAAGCCTCTATACTGGTACTGAAAGTGCTGACCTTTACTTTGCCGACGATGTAGCCCCTGACCTAATCTGATTCCCTGATGCACTGTGGCGGCTCTGATGCATGTTACCAATGAGGCGAAGCACCTGGGCCTAGAGGTCTCCCTTTGGGCCCAAGACCAAGAGTTTAGGGACTTTTGGGGGCCGGTTAGGGGAACCCGTTCAGTCGATCCAAGCTTGTGGCGGGGACGTTAAAAAGTTAAACAGAAAGTTTTACATCCTTGGGTAGCGTATCCATATCTCGGGTTGTCAGCCCGGGAAAGCAGTAGAGGGTTTGGGCCCTACAACAGGAGCCATGCCTCGATCAACAAAAAGCGTTTGGAGATGTCGGTCCCTATGCAGAAGGACCAAGCCTGCTTAAAGGCCCTTGATACGGGTTTTTGCTCTAGGGAAAGGGAAAAAAACCTGGACGCTACCCGATCTTGAAGTCTCGCCTTGATCCCTTTTTGAACAACCCCTTCGCCGGATCATGGGTACATTTTGGCAGGCTGCATGTCCAAGGGCAGTTACCCCCGTGAGACTGGCATGGGACCTTTTTACTTGCAAATCGGGTCGCCAACTCAGGCTATATGGCCACCTAGCTCATCTCCCTGTGGAACCCTGCCCACGGGTGTCTCTCTGCGAGAAACCCTGGTGGAGGAACCGTGGGACGCCCAGGAACCCCATGCTTGGGCAGCTCGACGAGCCCTTTTGCGAAATTAGAGAGGGGCCGTGGGCCTGCGGGAGACTCGCCTCGAGGGATCCTCGTGGTGGAAGCGAAGGTGGATGCGGCCCATCGCTCCTTGGCTTTGCCCTTGATGATGATGATGATGATGACCTTTTTTACTTTTTTTTTCTGTAATTTTCTATTTTGTTCCCTTTCATATTAACAACAGCTGCAGACTTCATTGCATCTCTAAGCCTGACTTCCTAGACGTACACTAGCACTTCTGGAGGCACACCTGAAAAGTTAATCAGAAGTATTTGCTGTCATCGAGCTGTTCCAAAAAGGAATTAAGGTTTCTGATAGTGTGCTGTATCCAAACCCCGCCCCTTTTTCAAGGGGTCTGATTGTTCTAAAAAAGCATTACCCCGATTCTTGTCAGGTAAGGGACCACTTTGTGTGCTGCAACCGAGCCTCTTGTATGCTTCATCCACTGACTAAAATGTTTTTTTTTTTTTTTTTTTTTTTTTAGAATATGATGGAGAAATGTACCAGTACCTGGGACTGCCGGGAATCCTCTGGCGTGGGGATGCGTCACTAAGTAATGGAAGGCTTCTGTGACCTCGGAGTAATAATAATGGTAATAATAATAATAATAATAATAATAACAAAAAAATAATTAGGGTTTTCTGTGACAGACTATTGTGACTTCAGTCAAATTGTAGCTGAATATGCACTTCATGCTCTCCTTGCAGATTTCATTCTCCTCCAAAGAATGTGGATGTTGTCACGATGCAAACTAAAAGTCGAATCCCATGGACTTCATTTCCAAATTGTTTGACTGACGGCAGTAATGCAAAGACAAGTTTTTGTTACAGCCCAAGACAGCCCAGATTTTATTGACAGGATACTCGACTTGCCTAAAATAATACCAGAGCATAGGTGGCAACAGCGCGCATCAAACAATTGTAACATTCACTTTTTAGTTAATTAACCTATACTAGCGACCCTAAATGTGTGAACACGTAGTAATAAATCCAACCATTTTCATGTCAGCTATACTTGTTTATCAGTTTACATTATTTACATTATTTATATAAGATTATATTACTATGGGTGGGTGCTTCATGCGCATGGGATGTGAAGCGATGGGGGGTGCCTAGATAGTTTTAAAGGGCTTGCTCCCTTCTCGCTTGCAGCTTCCCCCCCGGGCTAGCCAGTGCGAAAAAGGGAGAGTTTGCATAAGTCCCCCTGGCGGTCACAGCTCTCCTCATAAAGACTTCTGCGTGCCCCCTCGTGGCCACCCAGGGGAAAACGGGGTCCCTTGCGGTCCCGGGCCCAAACTGTGGGGGATCTCGGAGCGCGGGAGGCCCCCCAGAGGTGGAGTTATGGCCCCCGGGCGGGGACACGCTTTTGGTTCGCCCAACTCCTGCCCCCTACCCCTGGGAAAATGGGGCGGCTCGGGGGAGGGGGGCCTTGCCAGCCCCCCTCCCCCCAAAATGACCCTTGGAACGTCAAAAAAAAAAGGAAAAATGCTGGGGGGGGGGTTTTGTCCCCCCACCCAGAAATAAGGCGGGTGGGGGGTCCCCGGGGAGGGCAAATGTTGGGTTGCAGGTTTGGGAAGAGAGTTACTGTCCCACCTGCGCCCTGGCGGGCCCAACCGAAATGAAAGTTTGGGGGAAAGCCCTCGGGAACCCCACGGGTGGATAGGCGGTCTCACAGCCCCCCGCCCCCCCTTTTATTTGGGGCTGTTTGGCGGGGGCGGCAGGGTGGCGGCACCCGATGACCCCCAAGGGGCTTAACCTCAGGCGTGCTTTGGGTAGGTTTTGGAACATCCGGCCCCTGCGGAGGATGACGGTTACCTCTGCTATCGCAGGAATTGAGGGACGGGAGTTGAGGGGGGCTGCCCTCTCGAGGTGAGAAGACCGGGTACCCGGCACGATCAGTGTGGGTGGTTACACCTACTACTGGCGGGCCCGAGCGGGTCACCACCCCGGGGTGTAGCCAAGCCATCTCCATTTGCTTCCCCCCGGGTACTCGAGGTGCCCCGGGTTTGAGACGTATCAGGGCAGGGAGACTGAAGCATGTTTTGGCTTTTTGTCTTTTTTGCTGTATACGCTCCTACCGATTTTAAAAAACCATGTGAAAGGGGCGTTCTACCCCAAAAAATTTCGCATCTGTGGCAGACGATTCCCCCCGGCGAACTTTTGCATTGTTCTGGGTGACTTAAAATGCGGTACCGGCGGGGACCGGCTGTACGGATGTCTGTCGGCCCCCATGGTTTGGGCAGCTGCCAGCGGGGAAAAATAGCCTCCTTCTCCGGGGACTTTGCTAGGTCCCAGAAATGAGGACTCGGCCCGGGGTACAGCGTCCAACCCCCCGCATGTGGACTGGTAAGCGATAGGGGTAATTGGGGGCCAAAGAGATCGCCCTTCTTGTCAGCATAGGGAGGACCCTCCAGAACTGGGGGTTTTACGGATCTGATTCTTGGCACCGACCAAGGGCTGCTTGTGGCTACCCTGGGGTCCATTCAAAAAACTCCCCGTCCCCCCGGGGCCACCCAAAGGGTGTTTCATTTGGACAGACTAAGGGGGAGGATGTCCCCGGGGGTTGGGCCCACGGCAGTCTTGCCCGATTCACAAGAAACCCAGCAAACCGATGGACCCTTTGCTCTGGGGGATTCTTAAGGATAACCTTGAAGCACTCGGAGTACTTTGGGGGTACGCCCAAGGAAAGGCGAATACCAATCCGGAGACTTTAGGGGCCCACTGAGCATGTGAAGGGCTCGGCTGAAGGGGAATAAAGCTTGCGTTTTCCCATGGGCGTAGGGCCGGACACTGCTGAGAAGGGAAAAGGGAAAACATCTATCAGGAATTTGTGAGGGGTCGAAGGCCATTTCTTTGGGAAATGAATTCGCCCGTACCAACCCCTGAGAAAACTGAACCCTAAGCCCCCCCACAGATGACTGAGGGGGCCCCATCAGCGGGATGGACGGGGCCTCAGTTTTTTTGGGGTGGTGAAGTTGGGCTGAGTATTTTTAACAGTTACCCGGGTAGCCCTCCAGCAGTTAACTTGGATGCAAGTGATTCGCAGTGCCTGTGCCGGGCCCACCCCACGAGGAAACCCCCCTACCCCCAACAAGGTTAGGGGTGGCGATTTCCAAGGGAAGAGTGGGGGAAAATGCAGGCATTTTATACCCCGCTGAAATGTAAAGCTGGGGGTTTTAAACCCATGGCTCAGGGCCTGCATACAGCCTGACTGCCTTTTGGGAGTCTGGTACCATTCCCCTGACCTGCTGAGGGGCGTGGTCATCCCTCTCTGGAAGGGGAAAGGGACGATGGGGCTGTAGCAACTACCGTGGCTTTCACGCTCAGCAACCAGGGAAGGTTCTCGCCCCCAAATTTTTCTGAAAAGAATCCGCAACCACCTACAGGACCAGAGTCCGGAGCATTGGATTTTCTCCTGGCAAGTCCACAAAAGACCGTATATACGCTTCAAGTAATTTTTGGAACGCCTCGTGAGTTTTTGGGCGTGGGTTGCTCGCAGCCTACATCGACCCAAAAAGGCGTTTGACCGGGCCCTGGGAACGCATGGGAGATCTGAGGCTCAGGGGAATTCCGACCAGATTATTGGCGATAGAAGCCTCTATACGTACTGAAAGGCTGTAAAATTTGGGGGGGGTAGTCGAAATTCTTTCCCCGTTTAAATTTAGGGGGGAGGCAAGACTGTGTCCTTGCACCCCACTTTTCAAACTTGTTGGATTGGATAAGGGCAGGTTAGCCAAAGTCAGTGCGGGCAAATTTTGGGAAAATTAAAGGGCTCGGACCTTTATTTGCCGATGATGTTGCCATCCTATCGAGTCCTTGGAGTCACTTGGGCGGCTCTTGATGCATTGCATGAGGCGAAGCCCCCGGGCCTAGAGGTCTCCCGGAAAGACCAAGATTCAGGAACTTTGGGGGCCTGTTGGGGGAACCCGTTAGTCGATCCATGCTTGGGCGGGGGACGTTGAATACAGAAAGTTTTTACTTACCTTTGGGAGCGTAGTCCAATCTCTGGGTTTTTCGACCGGAATCGTAGACGGATTGGGGGCTGGCAAAAAGGGGCCATGAAAATCGATCAAAAAGAGTGTTTGGAGATATCGGACCCATGCAGAAGGACCAAGCTGGTGTCTTCAAGGCTTGATATTCCCGTTTTTGCTTATGGAAGCGAAAACTGGACGCTTTCCCGTGCCTTGGGGTCTCGCCTTGATGCCTTTTGTAACAAATCCCTTCGTCGGATCATGGGGTACAGTTGGCAGGGCCCCGTGCCCGCCGCGGTTACACCGAGCGGGGCATGGGCCTGTTACTTGCAATCCCCGGGGTCGCCAATCAGGGTAATAGGCCACCTAGCTCGGGCCCCCCTATGGAAGCCCGCCCTTTAGGTGTCTCTCGCGAGACAACCCTGGGGGGAGGAGACCTGTGGGGCGTCCTAGAGATCATGGCTTGGGCAGCTTGACGAGACCTGTACAAGGAATTTGAGATGGGGCCGTGTGCCCGCCTGGAGACTGCCTCGAGGGATCCGCGTGGCTGGGAAGCGAAGGGTGGACGGCATCCCCCCCCCGTCGGCGTTTGCCCCTTGATGATGATGATGATATATTACTAAAACAATGAAAATTTCAGTAAATTTGGAAGGGGAAAAAATTTTTAAAATACATTAACTTTTACTGCACCTGGTCACAGAAAAATCTGTTTTTCTTCAGTGGCTAGTGAAGAACCAAGTAATATACCTTGTGAATATCTAGTGACCTCTTTGAAAGAAGATACCTGTGTCAAGGAAAATCTTTATGCTATCCTTCAAAAGTAAATTAGCTACATTACTCAAAATCCAAATGTGACCAACTTTTGATTGTCTTATTTTGAAGACCCTCGGGTGACCCTCAGAAAATCCTCGCGACCCTCATTTGGATCACGACCATTGGGTTGGGAAACCACTGTTTTAGTGCGTCTAGCGAGTAAACGATGAGCCTCATGTCAGCCATGATGACATGACGATGGCCTGACGCCTGATGATCACTGTAACACCTGGTGTTTAATACCTGCTTTTCTTCAAGGCAGTCAGTGGCGCCAGTCTTGGTTGAGAGAAATTGGAAGATTTCTTGCTTATTACCAGGGTCACGCAGATGAATTGTTTGGGTCTTTTACATATCCTGATATTTTTCCTCTTACACCTCTCCCTCGTTTCACTTCCTCGTTTAAAAGAGTCTATGTGTGGAACACGACAATTTGTACAGTTATCCTATGCACTGGCAAATGTGAGGTCCGACACTGTAGCACCAGCGAACACCTTCACACTAAAAACAAGGGGTGATTCCATCTTTTGTCCTGTATCAGCCCAGTATGCGGGAGTACCATGGTTCTAGAGCATTAACGAAGACATCTACGTACCCTTACCCAAGTAGGCTTCCTGCTAGCGTTGTAATAGTTAATTACCAAACAAAGTACTATTCTCTGAATAGTACAATTTGATCGAGATGGAGCTTTTCTAAAATGCAAGAGATGATAGAACTGCCTTGCATAAAGCATAGGGGTTAGTTCTCCTTTCAAAACAACCTCCTGAATCTAGTGCCCTGTGTACTGATATCTGATGTTGTATTGGTTCCTAGTTTACTTAACGTGCTCCCTATTTACTATTTTCTTAACAAGAGTATGGGCTAGTACTGGGAAAGTTTATGAACAATTTCAAAACCCAACGTCTTTACCAACTAGGAGATTTTGTTGTGCACTCGCTGGCTCTAAGCCAATGTCAGCTGATTTGAAGTATCGTGTTTTTTTAAAAATTCACAAGACCCCCAAACAGTCTATTTACTATTAAAAATCGGGGAGAAAAATCTGCAGATGAAGGCGATTTAGATGTAAGGAGGGGTTGGGGAAATGGGCAATTTCTTAAGGACCGGGGAATAAAAAATAATACTGCTTAGAGTGACACATGATGAATACCCCGATCGAAAATCTAGTGAGCGCTATTGCTTTTTATGATTTTGCAATTATCTAATCTGAGATTTACACACGTTCCTACAATACGTACCAAATACCGGTAACTACTACTCAGTTTGCATCATGGAAGGTTTTCACAAATAATGAGTTCATAGTTATAATGTTAAGTTCAGTTCACAGATCGTGATCCGTTATCGACATCGAAGTTGTGGCTAAGCTGAGCAAGTCTCGTTGATCATCCTTAATTGGAGTATGGGATTTGACAAACCAACTTCTGGAAATATTTTCATTTAACAGAGCATGGAATATAATTATGGTGCTAGAATTGTGAGAGGTTGTTGTCGAGATCCGCGTCATTTTGTTCAATATAGCATAACATGGCGAAATTTTTAACAGTTATAGGTAAACCAATTCTAATTCGCATAAGCATATTTTGTATAAATGTAAGGGGTTCAACTAGAACTTCACTGTTAAAGAACTAGGCACGCATAGTAAGTGATGGACACAACAAGTGAAATATACTTTATGCAAGACTTCGGTGCGCACTTAAATGCCTATGTTTGTATATGGCAACCCGTCACAGTCAATGCAACAACCTTCAATATTTGAAAAAAATTTCTTACATGGAGCGGGGAAAATTACTCACGACGACACATTAGTAAAATGTAATTCATGAGAGAGAAAGAAAGGGAGAGAAAAAGAGACATAGACATATAGACAGACCGAGAGAGAGAGAGAGAAAAGGAAGAGGTGACAACAGAGATGAAAAAATGTGAATGAAAGAGCGAGGACGGAGAGCAAGCAGACATAGATAGGAATGGGAAATATTGAAGAAAAGAGGTTGACCGGTGGATAAAAAAGGAGATTTTGCAAGAAAAGGAAGGAGGGAAGTTAGAGAGGAAAGGGAGAAAAGTAATGAAAAGAAAGAGGGTGTCAGATCAAGAAAAATTAATAGAAAGGGAAAATGAGAAAGGTGCTATCCTGCTAAATGTTTTTCATCAACTGTATATTATTATTATTATGAAACAATATCTTATGGAATGTTATATACACCTACATATAAGTATGACGTAAGTTTTTCTCCATCATTTCCTATTCATCGGGGGTTTTCCCTTTTAACTTGCCCATTTAGCTTTGGAACTTTGTTAATTAAGACTTGATCGACTTCTATAATGGCTCGCCCGATTTTTTCTCTTTGTCTCTGTCTCTCTCTATCTCTGTCTGTCCGTCTGAACATATTTAAAATAGATATATATATGCAGGGTTGACTTATAAAAAAATGAAAAGGGAAAAAGAACGGTCAGGGTCAAAGGAAAAACACCAGAGGAAACATACAAAAAGGTTTACTGATAAAGGCACACAATTATACTTTTAATACATACACATAATAAAATATGTACAATCAGGAGCTTGGGAGAGAGAGAGGATCCAGCGGAGCAGGTGAGGTCACATGGCGGAAGGGAGCATACAAGTCAAGAGTCACGGGACAACTGCATAATTTTTGGCTGGTGCTCCTTTTATGCGCCGAGCCGATGTAAAGGCCCGATACCCTCGTTCCCCACGAGGCGTACGAGCTAATCGAGAAGGACCTAATCCCGCCGCTCGGAGTGAGGTAAACATCGGCGAAGGTCCAGATATAATCTCGCATTTGGGTATATATCTCCCTTCTTTCTTCAAAAATACACTCTCATGCTCCAGGAGACATTAACAGTGGAAACCTGTTTCACTTCTCCGGTATCATGTCTTCATGTTCCACGTGCTGATGGCAAAAGAGGCCTGATTCACCCTTGTCAGAGCAACAATTCCCTGCTCCGCAATAGCCGATACCCCGGGCACTGTGGAGAAGATGTTGAATCTTTTTGCCGTCAAGATTCACCTGGCCGGGGGTCCCCTGAAATTGTACAATTGTGTACACGGCACACTGTAGTACCTTAGACATCAGCCAGGTCTGTGCTTCTGCAGCACACGACCGAGTGATCATAGGGGGAGACTTCAAAACCCCACCATCCCATCCTGGTTCCCTGCCCGGGGACCAGATGTGGCTGGCTATCACATAGCCAACGTGCTTGAGACATTCCCCGAGATCGCCTCCTCAATACCCAGGGGCCAAAGCATGTCAGAGGACTCACCCCCGGCCACTGGGACTCTGGTGGAGAGGATTGGCGGGATGTCGAGAGACCGTCACTAGTTTACCATTTAGGCACTATATCTACCCCCATGGATAGTGGCCCAGCCGAAATGCCACGACCGAATCCAAGATGGAAACAGACAAGCCAACGCAGGCATTTCAGAACGCCTTGGCCGCTGTCTAAGAAGCAATGAACCCACACAAGGGGGGACACGTGGAAGTGCTACAAGCCAGACTTGTTAATGCCATTGATGAGGCAGCCTCACTGACCATACCCAAAACTCGGCCTGGATCCAGGAGTCACAAAGACGCCTGGTACTTTAATGACGAGATTAGGGAGGTCAACCACAGGGTAAACATATGCCAAAAACATTTCCGAAGGCAAAGAACCCCCAACAACCTAGCCCTCCTAAGGGAGGCTGTCAGGGATGCCAAAGAAACTGCCAGCAGATTCAGGCTGGAAAAGTGGGTGGAATGGTGTGAGTCCTTCGATCACCATACCACCCTCTCAGAGCTATGGCAACGGGTCAAGCGAGCTACCAGCCGTTCAGCCCCAAGATGCATGCACCATGACCCCCAGTCACAGGTGAACAGACTGGCGCACAAGTTTTCTGCGAGAACAAGTAGCAACAGCCTGCCAGCCGAACTGACGGCAAGACAAGAACGCCTACAACCAGACAGACTTGCTCATATCAGAGAAAGGGCAGCCAAACCCAATAACTCAGATGTTATATTTTCTCTGAGGGAACTAAGAAATGCATATAAAGCCAGGTGTAACACAGCCCCGGGCTCTGACGGGATCTCGTACCCCATCATTTTCCACCTGGGACTAGTAGGTGAGCTTGCATTCCTGCAACTCATCAACAAGTCCTGGGAAACTTCCACTCTACCCCAGAGTTGGAAGAGGGCTACCATAGTTCCCATCCCTAAACCAAAGGAGCCAGGGAAGTACCGCCCCATCTCTCTCCTCAGCTGTCTGGCCAAGACGGCCGAGAGGATGGTACTGAACCGGCTCCGATGGAAAATGGGACCCCCACATGAACACCTCCACGGGTTCACCAGGGGCATGAGCACAGCGCACAGCATAGCCACGCTCTTGAGCACAATATGCACGGACACATCTGTGGTAGTATTCCTTGACCTGGAGAAGACTTTTGAATTGGCAAGTCCTCTTGCCATTCAGGAGAGCCTGATCCAAAAAGGAATCAGAGGTAAGCTCTTGGCTTGGATAGGCGACTACTTTAGGAATCAAATTCCAAGGTCACCTATCACAGCACATGCCACTAGAGAATGGAACGCCACAGGGTGGGGTTCTCAGTCCAACCCTCTTTAACACATTAATGTCCTGTATCCTCAACATAAACCTCCCAGTAGGGGTGCAAGACCATCTCCTATGCAGACGATCTTGCTATCATCTCCACTGGACCATACTGCCTAAATAAGGCCCAGCGTTGTCTAGACCTCGTATCTGAGGAGTGTTGCAGGACAAGACTAAAGATCTCTGCAGCCAAATCCAAAGCCTTGGCTCTGAGACAGAGAGTTCAAGGCACAAGTCTGAAAATCCAGGGAATGGACTTGGAGTGGATTCAGGACTACCTTTACCTTGGGGTAAGGATAGACTGGACCCTCTCCTTCCAGAAGAAGGTCCAGTACCTGGTTGACCGAACAAAATCAAGACTGTCGTCTGAGAGCAATGATGGAAGAGCAT
>NC_051421.1:598511-623267 GCF_015228065.2 Penaeus monodon | reverse complement strand
GGAGGTCTTAGCTTGTTGGGTTTATTACTGACAGTAGATATAAGACCCCCAAGAGACCCCCATGTCCCAGGGTCGAGGACAAGGGGCTGGAGCTGGACCCTGCGTGGCTTGGTCTGTCTGCCGTCTCCCTCTTATCTGACGAAACGTATCCTTTTATGCGACGGCTCCCTTCGAGGGGAGATGTTTATTTACATCGAAGAAGTGTCAAAAGAGAAAGCAGAACAAGCACCTGCGTCCACCAAAGGAGGAAAGGCAGAGGTGTGAAGTGGACCATGCGGTCTTCCTATGTTTTGTTTACACACACACACATACACACACACACACACACACACACACACACACACACACACATTATATATATATATATATATATAAGGAGTTAGAGATATATATATATATTATATATATATATATAATAGTAGATATGGATAGATATACATATATATTATATATATACGATATAGATAATATATCTATATAGATATACATATGTATATAATATCATCTCATCATCATCAAGGGGCTAACGCCGACGGGGGCGCATGGCCGCAGCCACCCTACGCTTCCAGCCACGAGGATCCCTCGAGGCGAGTCTCCAGGCAGGCCACCACGGCCCACTTAGTTCCTCACGACAGGTCTCGTCGAGCTGCCCAAGCCATGATCTCTAGGACGGCCCACAGGTCTCCTCACCCAGGGGTTGTCTCGCAGAGATACACCTGGTGGGCTAGGGTCGTCCATGGAGGCGAGCTAGGTGGCCATATAGCCTGAAGTTGGCGATCCGGATTATTGCCAAGTATACAGGTCCCATGCCAGTCTCACGGTGTAACGCCGGTTGGACACGTGGTCCGCAACTGTACCCCATGATCCGGCGAAGGGAACTTGTTACAAAAGGCATCAGGCGAGACTCCAATGGCACTAGGCTAGCGTCCAGGTTTCGCTTCCAAGAGAAAAACTGGAAAGTATCAAGGGCCTTGAAGACACGCAGCTTGGTCCTTCTGCATAGGATACCGACATCATTCCAAACGGCCCTTGTTGATCGAGTTCATGGTCCTGTTGCCAGACCAATCCGTTACTGACTTCTCTGTCTGACAAACCCAGAGATATGGACTACGCTACCAAGGTATGTAAAACTTCTGTGACTTCACGTCTCGCCGCAAGCATGGATCGACTGAACGGTTCCCCTTAACAGGCCCCAAAGTCCTGAATCTTGGTCTTGGTTCCAGGAGACCTTCTAAGCCTAGGGCTTCGCATCATGCTAAATGCATCAAAGAGCCGCCACAAGTGACCTCAAGGACTCAGATAGGGATGGCAAATCGTCGGCAAAGTCAAGGTCCGAGACCTTAATATGCTAGGATGCTTCGCGCATCGACTTTGGCTTAGTAGCTTGCCCATTAACAGTCATACAAGTGTGAAAAGTGGGTGCAAGGACACGCCTGCCTCACCCTGAATTAACAGGGAAGAAGTTCGGACATACCACCCACCACACTTTACAGCACTTTCAGTACCAGTTATAGAGGCTTGCTATCAGCAATAATCTGTGTCGGAATTCCCCTGAGCCTCAGGATCTCCATAGCGTTCCGATGCACCGAGTCAAAAGCTTCTTGAGGTCGAGTAGGCTGCAAGCAAACCCACGACCAAACTCACGACGGCGTTCCACAATACTCGAAGCGCTAGTATACGGTATATTGTGGACTTGCCAGGAGTAAATTCCAGACTGACTTCGCTCTCTGGTGCCTCAGTAGGTGGTTGCGGATCCGTTTCAGGAAGGAATGTGAGCGAGAAACCTTGCCTGGTATGCTGAGCAGTGTAATGCCACGGTAGTTGCTAACAGTCCCATCGATCCCCTTTCCCTTCCAGAGAGGGAGGACCACGCCCCTCAGCAGGCAGGGGGAATGGTACCAGACGCCAAATGGCAGTCCGGACTGTATGCAGGCCCCGAGCCATAGGTTAACCCAGCCTTTAGCAGTTCAGCAGGGATATCACATATGCTGGCAGCTTTCCCACCTTCAGCTTGCGAAATCGCCAGCCTAACCTCTGTTAGGGTAGGAGGTTCCTCGATGATGGGGTGGGTCCGGAACAGGCACTGAGACATCGCTTGCATCAAGCTAAAACTGTTTGATGATCCACCTAGTACAACTTGTTCAAAATACTCAGCCCAACGTTC
Source organism: Penaeus monodon (assembly GCF_015228065.2). Taxonomy (NCBI): domain Eukaryota; kingdom Metazoa; phylum Arthropoda; class Malacostraca; order Decapoda; family Penaeidae; genus Penaeus; species Penaeus monodon. The sequence continues at coordinate 621,103 of NC_051421.1, read as the reverse complement.
CACGAACCCCAACATAATCTGAGATGATCCGTCCATCGCTGATCGGACTGCAGTATCTGTGAGGAGGTTAGGGTTCAGTTTTCTCAGGGCTTGGTAGGCAGGCGAAGGTCATTTGTTACCAAGAACTGGCCTTCGACATCTCAGCAAGATTCCTGATTGAACTGTTCCTTGGCCCTTCTCAGCAGTGTCGAGCCTACGCACCATGGGAACGACGCAGACTGACTCCCATTTTAAGCCGAGCCTGCGGGACACGCTTCAGTGGCACTCTAATGTCTCCAGGGAGATGGTATTCTGCCTTGTTTCTTGGGCGTACGCCAATGGACTCCTAGCTGCTTCGAGGTACGCGCTGAAGGGACTCCCACAGAGCAACTGGGATCCGTCAGGTTGCTGTTTCTGAGAATCGGTTACAGAGACTGCCGTGTGCGAACCCAACGGGCACACTCCTCCTCCCTTAGTCTGTTCCAAGTGAAACACCTTAGGGTGGCACTGAGGAGGGAGTTTTGAAAGTGGACCGCAGGGTAGCCACAAGCAAGCCTATGGTCGGTTGCACAGAACTCAGCACTCCGGTACAACCTGCATTGGAGGATCCGCCATGTGTGCTCACAAGGATGTTGGTCGATTCTCCTTGGCCACTGTACCCGTTCGCTGATACCAGTCCAGCGATGCGAGTTGGAGCGCTTGGTACCAGGAGACCAGAGATCCTATTTTCTGGGACCTAGCAAAGTCCCGGAGAGGAGGCTATTCTCGCTGCTGGGATTCAGCTCCCGAGGCAATGGGTGGCCGACAGACATCAGTAGCCAGCTCCGGTCACAGAGGATACCGCATTGAAGTCGCCCAGAACAATTGCGAATGTCTCGCCCGGGGGCAATCGTCTGCCACAGATGCGGAGTTTGGCGTAGAACGCCTCTCTCACATCGGTTTATGTACATCGGTAGGAGCGTATACAGCAATAAGAGACATGAAGCCAAAAGCATGCTCGTCTCAATGCATGATACGCCATCATCAACCCGGTGTCACCTCGACTACCGCAGCTGAAGTCGACTGGAGATGGCTATGGCTACACCCTCGGAGGTGGGGACCATGCTGCGGCCCGACCAGTAGTACTATAATCTTAGATATGTATATTGTACATAATATAATATATATATAATTATATATATATATAAATATATATAGATATATATAGATAGATATATATGTATATATATATATATATATCTATATATATATATATATATATATACATATATATATAGTATATATATATATATATATATATATATATATATATATATATATGAAACATATGGACAATGAAGCATAAATCCATACAAGAAAATGAAAACGGCTTCGAATATAGCAGATGCCAGGAGTTGGTTCGCAGGACGTCAGAACAGCGTAAGGTCTAGCGTCGCCCCTGTATCCGACTCTCCTATTATGACGGGGAATTTAAAAAATAAAGGTGTAAGATGTAATTACTTTGTATTCATACCCACTGTGCCATTTCCTTCATACCCTGTCTTTCATACCTCATAAAACATTATATATCAATATCAGATGGATACATAGCTGATGCTACATCCGATTCGGGAGCTCTCGCTTTTGTTGCTTTGGCTGTTATTTTTACCGTCGTTGTATTAAGAGAAATGTCATTATCATTATAATATCAACATTAGCATGCTTACGCTATAAATATAAATGTGTGTGTGTGTGTTGTGTGGTGTGTTTATGGTCTGTGGTGTGGGTGATGTTTGTGTGTGGTGTGGGTGTGCATTCGTATATATATATACATATATATTATATATTATATATATATATATATATATTATATATATATATACTATATATATAAAGATATATAATTGTAGTTATATATATGATGTATATACATATATATATATTCCTAGCAAGGTGGTCCCATGATCCAGGAGGTGCAAATGACGGAGCTTGTTTAAGGGGATTTTGAAATTTTTTTGCTTAGGTAAGTATTCAAAATTTAACCTTAATATTAGGCAACCCTAGCTACCCCAGAATAAGGCCCCAATATAAATGAATTTAGCGTAAAACACTAATTATACATTATACATATATGAAAAAAAATAAAGTGTATGTATGTAATCCCCACAACCCACTGGGGTTTGTTATATATTATATAAAATATATATAAATTATATATAATATATTTTACTAAATTATGTAATAATAGACTATATATATATTTTATATCTTTTTTTACCCGTTTGGGTCTTTAATTTAAACATTAGAAGGATCCCTTATTAAATTAGGGTGGGATATATGGCTGTGTGAGCGGTAGTGTGGGAAAAGGAGGGGTTTTCTTTAAAATTTTTTTTACTATTAAATTTTTTTTTTAAATTAACTGTATTTTTTATGCTGTTATCTTTTTATTGTTATTATAAATATTTAGGGAAAAAACTTTTTATTTATATTTTAATTTTACTCTTTTTTAGTTTATTTTTCCCCTTTTTAACTTCTTTAATTTTATAAATTTTAAAATCCTTTTGTTTTAAATTTGAGATGAAAGATTCCCCTTTAAAATATATATTATATATTATATATATAATTATATATAAAGATTAATATATTATAATTTATTTATTAAATTTAAAATTTAATTATTTATTCTATATATTTAAATATAACAAAAAAATATAAAAAAATTTAAAATCTTAATTTAAAACAATATTAATTTAAAATTTGAAAAATATATAAAATATAATAAATATATCTCAAAAAAAAAAAAAAATATAAAAAAATATAGAAATTTAAAATTTGGTTGTGGGGAATGGAAATTAAATATAAATTGTATATATTTATATTTTTATTTTTATAAAAAATTTCCCAATAATATTTCTAAAAAAATATAATATTTAATTTTAGAAAATTTAGTATTTATAAATTTTTATGGAAAAATTTTTCATTATCCGTCAAAAATTAAAAAAGGATTATTTATTTAATTTATTATAATAGATATATATATATTTATTATCAATAAGTATAAAATTTTAAAATATTAATATTATAAAACTTTAAATGTTATTAAAAAAATAATAAAATATATTATTATTTTGGAATTTAAGGGAAAGGATATTTTTTCCAACCAAAACCCCCAATATATTTTCCAAAAATTTTTTTTCGTCTTAAAAAATTCTTGCCAAAGCTGAATTTAAAATGCCTCTAAATTAACCAAAAATTCCTTTTTCACTTTTAAAATTTTCCCTTTCTGGGGCTCCTGCTGCTCCAGATCCCCCACAATTTAGCTGGGACCGTTACCCATGGGTGGCCACGAGGAGGCACTGCAGAAGGTCTTGGTGAGGGATAGGGCTGGACCCCCTGGCCAGGGGAGAGACTTATGCAGATACAGTGCTCCACTTTTTCGCACTCGCTAGCCAGGGGTGGAAGCTAGACAAGCGCGAGAAGGCATGCAAGCACTTAACACTATCTAGGCTACCACACCATTGCTTCACATCACCATGTGCGTGAAGCACCCACCCAAGATAGGAAATTAATGTAAAAGAGGCTACATTTCTCCTAGCATGCACACATATATGATATATAGAGAGTGTTCCATGCTGGTTGTCATATAAACTAATTTGCCTTACTTGCTTAGTGCTGTTGCATATCAGTTAAGAATGCAGTGGTAAAGTAATTGCGTATTACGTTTACTTCATAAACTTTTAGAGATTGAGGTATGATTATTATTTATGGCTGCATAGCAAATTAATCATATTCCCAGACCCCCATTTTGACAAATGTTAATTCGGTCTTAGTCTCAGTAAATCTTTGTTCTATTACAACATCCTGACTGTGTTTTTTGAACAAACCATTGTCCTGAGTTGCGTCAAATCTGGTTTCTTGATATCAATATCTGACTTAGAATATGTGACTCGGCGTTCGCGTCGTGGCTTGAAAAAGGGGATCTTTAAGTTTTTGCCTTCACGGTCTTTGTTAGGGTTACATGGTCACTATATTGCTCGTTTAAAAAATGATTGGAGCAAGTTTAAGTGCATAGGTGAAAGTTCTTTTATTCTTTTTGTAAGGTTACCATTTCAGCATGTTGCCACAAAAAATATTATACCTGATTTTGCTTTTTCGATTTGTTGATATATAATATATATATATAATATATATATATATATATAAATATAATAATATACTATATAATAATATATAATATATATATATATATATATAATATATATACTTATATAAATATCAAACAAATCGAAAAAAGCAAAATCAGGGAAATATATTTTCCCTTGTGCAAACAATGCCTATGAAATGGTTAGACATTAAAAAAAGAATAAAAGAAAGTTCAACCTATGCAATTAGACTTATATGGTATGATATACGAATATATATACATATAATATAGATCGATATATATATATATATAAATATATATATAAATATACTATATATATATTATAGATTTTTAATATATATGTTATAGAATGAGCATATATATATATCAATATACTTATATATATATAAGATATATATATATATATATATATATTATATATAAACAGGAGAGGGTAGAGATAGATATGTGATATATATGATATATAGATATATATATATTAGATAGAATATATATATATAGAGATTGGTAGATATCATACTCAAAATAATACTATAGATAATATATAATATATATATATATAGAATATATATATAATAATATATATATATATGTTGCTGGTGTGTGTGTGGTGTGGTGTTTGTGTGTGTGTGTGTGTGTGGGGGTATGGTGTGTGTGTTGTGTGTGTGTGTGTTAAAATCTAACTGAATTTACCGATCTTTAACAAATTTACACCCCTTCCCTGCAAGAACAGCCTAACAATTACAATTCTGATTGCTTTTTCGATTTGTGACACACAACACACACACCACACACACACACACACACAAACAACACACAACCACAACCACACGCGTATATACTCTATATATATATATATATATATATATATATAATAGTCTATATGATATATATATGCATATATCATATATATATATATATACATATCTAATATATATATAAGATATATATATATATATATATATATATATATATATAATCAACATATATAATATAATATATATATATATATATAATCAATATATATATATATTATAATATATATATATATATATATATATAGCTATATATATAAGGGTGGGTGTGTGTGTGTGTGTGTGTGTGTGTGTGTGTCTGTGTGTGTGTGTGTGTGTGTATCAACAAATCAGAAAAAGCAAAATCAGAATTGTAAATTTAGGCTGTTCTTGGCAGGGAAGGGTGTAATTTGTAAAGATCGGTTAAATTCAGTTAGATTTAACCACACACACACACATACACACACACAACATCACCACACACCACACACACACACACACACACACCACCCACCACACACACACACACCACAACACATATATACATTCGATATATATTTTTTATTTTATATATATATATTAATAATAACATATATTATATATATATAGATTACTATTTGAATATATAGACCAATATATATATTATATATAATATATATATATATATATATATATATATATATATCTATATAATATATATATATAATCTACTCATATATATATATATATATACATTATATATATATTATCTATATAATTATATATATTATATATATATACTATATATATGTAATATATATGTCAGTATATTACACATATACGTCTAAGTGCATAGGTGAAACTTTCTTTTATCTTTTTTGACACGTCTAACCATTTCAGGCATTGTTTGCACAAAAAATGTTATACCTGATTTTGCTTTTTCGATTTGTTGATATATATATATATATATTATATATACTATTATATATATATATGTATATAAATATAATATATATATATTATATATATATACTATATATATATATAGATATAATAATATATATATATATATATATATATATCAACAAATCGAAAAAGCAAAATCAGGTATAATATTTTTTGTGCAAACAATGCCTGAAATGGTAGACATTAAAAAAAGAATAAAAGAAAGTTTCACCTATGCACTTAAACTTGCTCCAATCAATGTTAAACGAGCAATATATTGCCAGTAACCCTAAACAGAAGACCGTGAAGACTAAAGATCCCCTTTTTCAAGCCACGACGCGAACGCCGAGTCGCATATTCTAAGTCAGATATTGATATCAAGAAACCAGATTTGACGCAACTCAGGACAATGGTTTGTTCAAAAAACACAGTCAGGATGTTGTAATAGAACAAAGATTTACTGAGACTAAGACCGAGTTAACATTTGTCAAAATGGGGGTCTGGGAATATGATTAATTTGCTATGCAGCCATAAATAATAATCATACCTCAATCTCTAAAAGTTTATGAAGTAAACGTAATACGCAATTACTTTACCACTGCATTCTTAACTGATATGCAACAGCACTAAGCAAGTAAGGCAAATTAGTTTATATGACAACCAGCATGGAACACTCTCTATATATCATATATGTGTGCATGCTAGGAGAAATGTAGCCTCTTTTACATTAATTTCCTATCATTGGGTTGGTGCTTCACGCCAGCATGGTGATGTGAAGCAATGGTTGTGGTAGCATAGATAGTGTTAAGTGCTTGCATCATGCTTCTCGCTTGCAGTTCAACCCTGGCATAGACTCAGTGCGAAAAAGGAGCAGCTTTTGCATCAGTTCCCATGCCAGGTTCACAGCCTATCCCTCACCAAGACTTCTGCCAGTTGCTCCGTGGCCCACCCATGGGTAACTTGGTCCAGGCTAAATCTTGGGGGATCTCGAGCAGCAGGATGCCCCAGAGGTACGGAGAGTTCTGGGCCCACCACGGTGTGGACACGCTCTGGCTTCGATACCAACTCTGCCCCTAGCCACACGGATAAGTAATGGGGCGGAGGCTCGGGGAGGTGGACTTGCCAGTCTCCTCCCCCCAGAATGAACCTCTGGCAACGTCAAAAATAATGGAAATGCTGGGGGGAGGGGTGTTGTCCCTCCCACTCAGCAAGAGTAGGCACGGATGTGGGTCCCGCTGGAGAGGGCAATGTTGGGGTGCAGGATTGGAACGAGAGTTACTCGTCCACCTGCCGCCCCGGCAGGCGCCAAACCGACCATGAAGCTTGTGGAGGAAAGCCCTCGGGAATCCCCAGGGGGCATAGGCGGTCCCACAGCTATGCGACCCCCTTTATTTAGGGCATGGTTGGCGGGGCGGCAGAGAGGGCCAGAGGGCAGACAGGGTGGCGTGCACAATGGCGTGGACCACAGAGTCATTAACCTCAGGCGTGCTTCCGGGTAGCACTTGGAACATCCGGTCCTTGCGGCAGGGATGAGGGTTACCTCTGCTACGCGCAGGAATGAGGCGACTGGGGAGTTGGGTGGCTGCCTCTCAGAGGTGAGAAGACCTTTTGGTAGCGGCACGATCAAGTGTGGGTGGTTAACCTACGATGGTCGGGCCGTAGGATGGTCACCACCTCCCGGTGTAGCCATAGCCATCTCCAGTCGGACCTTCAGCCCGCGGTAGGTAGTGAGGTGAAACGGTTGATGGCGTATCATGGCACTGAGACTGAAGCTATGCTTGGCTTCTTGTCTCTTATTGCTGTATACGCTCCTACCGATGTATATAAAACCAATGTGGAAAGAGGCGTTCTACGCCAAACTCGCATCTGTGGCAGACGATTGCCCCCGGCGAGACATTTCGCATTGTTCGGACACGTGACTTCAATGCGAGTAGCGGCTGTGACCGAGCTGGCTACGAGATGGCTGTCGGCCCCATGGCTGGGAGCTGATCCCCGAGCACGAAATAGGCCTCCTTCTCCAGGGACTTTGCTACGGTCCAAGAAAATGAGGATCTTGGGTCCTGGGTACCAGCGCTCCAACCCGCATAGCTGGATTGGTACAGCGATACGGGTAATGTGGCCAAGGAGATCGACCATCTTGTCAGCACATGATGGAGGATCCTCCGAACTGAGCAGGGTTACGGATGTGCTGAGTTCTGTGGCACCGACCTAGGGCTGCTTGTGGCTACCTGCGGGTCAACTCAAAAAACTCCCCGTCCCTCCAGTGGCCACCCTAAAGTGTTTCACTGGACAGACTAAGGAGAGGAGGTGTGCCCGGGGGTTCGCCACGGCAGTCTCTGACCCGAATTCAGAAGCCAGCCAAAACCCGATGGCTGTGGGAGTCCATCAAGCGCGTAACACTCGAAGCAGCTCAGAGAAAGTCCATGGCGTAGATGCCAAGGACAAAGCAGAATATCATATCCTGGAGACATTAGAGGCCACTGAAAGGTGTCGCAAGCCATCGATGAATGGGAATCAGTCTTGCTTCGTTCCATGGTGCGTAGGGGCTCGGACACTGGCTGAGAAGGGACACAGAGGAACAGTCTATCAGGAAATCTAGCTGAGGAGTGTCGAAGGCCATTTCTTGGTAAATGACATTCGCCCTGCCTACCAAGCCCTGAGGAAAATGAAACCCTAAGCCCTCCTCACGATGACTGCAGTCCGATCAGCGGATGGCACGGATCATCTCAGATTCATGTTGGGGTTCGTGAACATTGGCGCTGAGTATTTTGAACAGTTGTACCAGGTGGACCCTCCAACAGTTAAGCTTGGATGCAAGTGATGTTGCCCAGTGCCCTGTGCCGGACCACCCATCAGCGAGAGCCTCCTACCCAGAACAGCCTGAAGAGTGGGGAAAGCTGCAGGCATAGTGATATCCCTGCTGAACTGACTAAAGGATGGGGTGTGAACCATATGGCTCGGGGCCTGCATACAGTCCTGACATGCATTTGGCAGTAGGTACCATTCCCCCTGACCTGCTGAGGGGCGTGGTCATCCCTATCTGGAGGGGAAAAGGAAAGGGTGATCGAGGGACTGTAGCAACTACCGATAGGCATTACACTGTCCTCAGCAGTACCAGGCAGGTTCTGCCCACATCTTCTGAAACGGATCCGCACCAGCCTAACGGAGCATCAGAGACCGGAGAGCAGTAGGATTTATCCTGGCAAGTCAACGATCTAGACCGTATAACAACGCGCTTCAAGTAATTGTAGGACCGCCGTCGTATGAGTTGGTCAGGGTGCTTGCGCCTACATCGACCTCAAGAAGGCGTTTTGACTCGGTGCATCGGGAATCGCTATGGGAGATCCTGAGGCTCAGGGGAATTCTGACACAGATTATTGGCCTGATAGCAAGCCTCTATACTGGTACTGAAAGTGCTGACTTTTACTTTGCCGACGATGTTGCCATACTATCTGATTCCCTGGAGGCACTTGTGGCGGTTCTTGATGCATTTAGCAATGAGGCGAAGCCCCTGGGCCTAGAGGTCTCCTGGACCAAGACCAAGATTCAGGATTTGGGGCCTGTTAGGGAACCCGTTCAGTCGATCCATGCTTGCGGCCTGGGACGTTGAAGTTAACAGAACGTTTTACATACCTTGGTAGCGTAGTCCATAATCTCTGGGTGTCAGACAAGGAAGAGTCAGTAGACGGAAGACTCACAACAGGAGCCATGAAATCGATCAACAAGAGCGTTTGGAGATGCTGGGGTACTATGCAGAAGGACCAAGAACTGCGTGTATTCAAGAAGGCCTTGATTACGGCCAGTAGTTTGCCTCTATGGAAGCGAAACCTGGAGCTATACAGCACCTTAAGTCTCGCTTGCATGCCTATTTGTAAACAAGTCCTTCGCGGATATGGGGTTTTGTTTTTAAAGTAGGCAAGGACCGCAAGTCCAACTGGCAGTTACACCGTGGAGAACTGGCCCATGGGACCTGTTACTGCATAATCCGGGATCGCCAAACTCAGGGCTATATGGCCACCTAGCTCATCCTCCCTGTGGACGACCATGCCAATGCAGGTTGCTCTCTGCGAGACAAAACCTGTGTGGAGGCGACCCACGTGGACGACCTAGGAGACATGGCTTGGGCAGTCGACGGACCTGTTGCGTAGGAAATTAGAGAGGGCACGACGTGGGCCTGCCTGGAGACTCGCCTCGAGGGATCCTCGTGGCTGGAAGCGAAGGGTGGATGCGGCCATCCGCTCCCGTTGGCGTTAGCCCCTTGATGATGATGATGATGATGACACTTTTTACTTTTCCTTTCTCTGTAACTTTTCTCATTCATGTTCCCTTTCATATTAACAACAGCTGCAGACTTCATTGCATCTCTAAGCCTGACTTCCTAGACGTACACTAGCACTTCTGATAGCAAGCCTCTATACTGGTACTGAAAGTGCTGTAAAGTGTGGTGGGGGTTATGTCGATTCTCCCGTTAATTCAGGGGTGACGGCAAGGCTGTGTCCTTGCACCCACACTTTTAACACTTGTATGGATGGATAATGGGCAGAGCTACTAGCCAACGTCAGTGCGGAGACAACATTAGGCAATATTAAGGTCTCGGGACCTTGAGAATTTGCCGATGAATGTTGCCATCCTATCTAGTAACTTGGAGTCACTTTGGTGGGGCTCTTGAATGCATTTAAGCAATGAGGCGAAGCCCTAGGGCCTAGAGTCTCCTGGACAAGACAAAGATTCAGGACTTTTGAGGAGCCTGTTAGGGGGAACCGTTCAGTCGATCCATGTTCGCGGCCGAGGACGTGAGAAGTCACAGAAAGTTTTACATACCTTGGTAGAGTAGTCCATATCTCTGGATTGTCAGCCCAGGAAGTCAGAGACGGAATTGGTCTGACAGGAGGCATGAACTCGATCAAACAAACGAAAAAAAAAAAAAACAAGAGCGTTAGGAGATAATCGGTACCTAGCAGAAGACCAGCATGCGTGTCTTCAAGGCCTTTGATACTTTACGTTTTGCTCTATGGAAGCACGAACCTGAACGCTATCCAGTGCCTTGGAGTCTCGCCTTGATGCCTTTGTAAACAAGTCCCTTCGTCGGATCATGGGTAACAGTGGCAGGACACGTGTCCAGCCGGCGGTTACACGCGAGGACTGGCATGGGACCTGTTACTTGCATAAATCCGGGATCGCCAACTCAGGCTATCTGGCACCTAGCTCGCATCACCTATGGAACGGACCCTGGCCCATCAGGTTGTCTTCTGCGAGGACCAACCCTGGGTGGAGGAGACCTGTGGGACGTCCTAGGAGATCATGGCTTGGGCAGCTTGACGAGACCTGTCAACAAGGAATTAGAGATGGGCCGTGTGCCTGCCTGGAGACTCGCCTCGAGGGATCCGCGTGGCTGGAAGCGAAGGGTGGATGCGGCCCATGCGCCCCCGTCGGCGTTAAGCCCCTTGATGATGATGATGATATATTACTAAAACAATGAATTTCAGTAAATTTGGAAGGGGAAAAAAATTTAAAATACATTAACTTTTACTGCACCTGGTCACAGAAAAATCTGTTTTTCTTCAGTGGCTAGTGAAGAACCAAGTAATATACCTTGTGAATATCTAGTGACCTCTTTGAAAGAAGATACCTGTGTCAAGGAAAATCTTTATGCTATCCTTCAAAAGTAAATTAGCTACATTACTCAAAATCCAAATGTGACCAACTTTTGATTGTCTTATTTTGAAGACCCTCGGGTGACCCTCAGAAAATCCTCGCGACCCTCATTTGGATCACGACCATTGGAGTTGGGAACACACTGTTTTAGTGCGTCAGCGATGGTTAAAACGAGAAGAGCCTTATGCAGCCATGATGACATGACGATGGCCTGACGCCTGATGATCACTGTAACACCTGGTGTTTAATACCTGCTTTTCTTCAAGGCAGTCAGTGGCGCCAGTCTTGGTTGAGAGAAATTGGAAGATTTCTTGCTTATTACCAGGGTCAACGCAGATGAATTGTTTGGGTCTTTTACATATCCTGATATTTTTCCTCCGTACACCTCTCCCTCGTTTGCACTTCCTCGTTTAAAGAGTCTATGTGTGGAACACGACAATTTGTACAGTTATCCTATGCACTGGCAAATGTGAGGTCCGACACTGTAGCACCAGCGAACACCTTCACACTAAAAACAAGGGGTGATTCCATCTTTTGTCCTGTATCAGTCAGTATGCTGAGTACCATGGTTCTAGAGCATCTAACGAAGACATCTACGTAGCTTATCCAAGTAGGCTTCCTGCTAGCGTTGTAATAGTTTAATTACCAAACAAGTACTATTCTCTGAATAGTACAATTTGATCGAGATGGAGCTTTTCTAAAATGCAAGAGATGATAGAACTGCCTTGCATAAAGCATAGGGGTTAGTTCTCCTTTCAAAACAACCTCCTGAAGTGCCCTGTGTACTGATATCTGATGTTGTATTGGTTCCTAGTTTACTTAACGTGCTCCCTATTTACTATTTTCTTAACAAGAGTATGGGCTAGTACTAGGAAGTTTATGAACAATTCAAAAGCAACGTCTTTACCAACTAGGAGATTTTGTTGTGCACTCGCTGGCTCTAAGCCAATGTCAGCTGATTTGAAGTATCATGTATTTTAATAATTCACAAGACCCCCAAACAGTCTTATTTACTATTAAAAATCTGGGAGAGAAATCTGCAGATGAAGGCGATTTAGATGTAAGGAGGTGTTGGGGAAATGGTCAATTTCTTAAGGACCGGGGGAATAAAAAATAAATACTGCTTTAGAGTGACACATGATGAATACCCTGATCGAAAATCTAGTGAGCGCTATTGCTTATTATGATTTTGCAATTATCTAATCTGAGATTTACACACGTTCCTTACAATACGTACCAGAATACCGGTAACTACTACTCAGTTTGCATCAGTGAAGGTTACACAAATAATGAGTTCATAGTTATAATGTTAAGTTCAGTTCACAGATCGTGATCCGTTATCGACATTGAAGTTGTGGCTAAGCTGAGCAAGTCTCGTTGATCATCCTTAATTGGAGTATGGGATTTGACAAACCAACTTCTGGAAATATTTTCATTTAACAGAGCATGGAATATAATTATGGTGCTAGAATTGTGAGAGGTTGTTGTCGAGATCCGCGTCATTTTGCTCAATATAGCATAACATGGCGAAATTTTTAACAGTTATAGGTAAACCAATTCTAATTCGCATAAGCATATTTTGTATTTTGTTTCACTGTTAAAGAACTAGGCACGCATAGTAAGTGATGGACACAACAAGTGAAATATACTTTATGCAAGACTTCGGTGCGCACTTAAATGCCTATGTTTGTATATGGCAACCCGTCAACAGTCAATGCAACAACCTTCAATATTTGAAACAATTTCTTACATGGAGCGGAAATTACTCACGACGACACATTAGTAAAATGTAATTCATGAGAGAGAAAGAAAGGGAGAGAAAAAGAGACATAGACATATAGACAGACCGAGAGAGAGAGAGAGAAAAGGAAGAGGTGACAACAGAGATGAAAAAATGTGAATGAAAGAGCGAGGACGGAGAGCAAGCAGACATAGATAGAGAATGGGAAATATTGAAGAGAAAGAGGTTGTACCGGTGGATAGAAAAGGAGATTTAGCAAGAAAAGGAAGGAGGGAAGTTAGAGAGGGAAAGGGAGAAAAGATAATGAAAAGAAAGAGGGTGTCAGATCAAGAAAAATTAATAGAAAGGGAAAATGAGAAAGGTGCATATCCATGCTAAATGTTTATCATCAACTGTATATTATTATTATTATGAACAATATCTTATGGAATGTTATATATACACTGCATATAAGTATGACGTAAGTTTTTCTCCATCATTTCCTATTCATACGGGGTTTCCTTTTAACTTGCCCATTTAGCTTTGGAACATTTGTTAAGTTAAGACTTGATCTGACTTCTATAATGGCTCGCCGATCTTTCTCTTTGTCTCTGTCTCTCTCTATCTCTGTCTGTCCGTCTGAAACATATATATAGATATATATATGTCAGGGTTCGACTTATAAAAAGTGAAAGGAATAAGAACGGTCAGGGTCAACGGAAAAACACCAGAGGAAACATACAAAAAGGTTTACTGATAAAGGCACACAATTATACTTTTAATACATACACATAATAAAATATGTACAATCAGGAGCTTGGGAGAGAGAGAGGATCCAGCGGAGCAGGTGAGGTCACATGGCGGAAGGGAGCATACAAGTCAAGAGTCACGGGACAACTGCATAATTTTTGGCTGGTGCTCCTTTTATGCGCCGAGCCGATGTAAAGGCCCGATACCCTCGTTCCCCACGAGGCGTACGAGCTAATCGAGAAGGACCTAATCCCGCCGCTCGGAGTGAGGTAAACATCGGCGAAGGTCCAGAGTAATCTCGCAGTTGTGATATATCTCCCTTCTTTCTTCAAAATACACTCGTCATGCTCCAGGAGACATTAACAGTGGAACCTGTTCACTTCTCCGGGTATCATGTCTTCATGTTGCCACGTGCTGATGGCAAAAGAGGCCTGATCACCCTTGTCAGAGCAACAATTCCCTGCTCCGCAATAGCCGATACACCGCACTGTGGAGAAGATGTTGAATCTCTTGCCGTCAAGATTCACCTGGCCGGGGGTCCCCTGAAATTGTACAATGTGTACACGGCCACACTGTAGTACCTTAGACATCAGCCAGGTCTGTGCTTCTGCAGCACACGACCGAGTGATCATAGGGGGAGACTTCAACACACACCATCCCATCCTGGTTCCCTGCCGGGCACCAGATGTGGCTGGCTATCACATAGCCAACGTGCTTGAGACATTCCCCGAGATCGCTCTCCTCAATACCCAGGAGCCAACGCATGTCAGAGGACCTCACCCTGGCCACTGGGACTCTGGTGGAGAGGATTGGCTGGCATGTCGATGAGACCGTCACTAGTGACCATTAAGGCACTATATCTACCCTCATGGATAGTGGCCCAGCCGAAATGCCACGACCGAATCCAAGATGGAAAACAGACAAGGCCAACTGGCAGGCATTTCAGAACGCCTTGGCCCGCTGTCTAAGAAGCAATGAACCCACACAAGGTGACAACGTGGAAGTGCTACAAGCCAGACTTGTTAATGCCATTGATGAGGCAGCCTCACTGACCATACCCAAAACTCGGCCTGGATCCAGGAGTCACAAAGACGCCTGGTACTTTAATGACGAGATTAGGGAGGTCAACCACAGGGTAAACATATGCCAAAAACATTTCCGAAGGCAAAGAACCCCCAACAACCTAGCCCTCCTAAGGGAGGCTGTCAGGGATGCCAAAGAAACTGCCAGCAGATTCAGGCTGGAAAAGTGGGTGGAATGGTGTGAGTCCTTCGATCACCATACCACCCTCTCAGAGCTATGGCAAGGGGTTTCAAGCGAGCTACCACCCCGTTCAGCCCCAAGATGCATGCACCATGACCCCCAGTCACAGGTGAACAGACTGGCGCACAAGTTTTCTGCGAGAACAAGTAGCAACAGCCTGCCAGCCGAACTGACGGCAAGACAAGAACGCCTACAACCAGACAGACTTGCTCATATCAGAGAAAGGGCAGCCAAACCCAATAACTCAGATGTTATATTTCTTCTGAGGGAACTAAGAAATGCATATAAAGCCAGGTTAACACAGCCCGTGGCTTGACGGGATCTCGTACCCCATCATTTTCCACCTGGGACTAGTAGGTGAGCTTGCATTCCTGCAACTCACCCAACAAGTCCTGGGAAACTTCCACTCTACCCCAGAGTTGGAAGAGGGCTACCATAGTTCCCTCCCTAAACCAAAGGAGCCAGGGAAAAAGTACCGCCCCATCTCTCTCCTCAGCTGTCTGGCCAAGACGGCCGAGAGGATGGTACTGAACCGCTCCCCGATGGAAAAAGGGGGACCCCCACATGAACACCTCCACGGGTTCCCCAAAGGGGAAATGAGCACAGCGCACAGCATAGCCACGCTCTTGAGCACAATATGCACGGACACATCTGTGGTAGTTTTCCTTGACCTGGAGAAGACTTTTGAATTGGCAAGTCCTCTTGCCATTCAGGAGAGCCTGATCCAAAAAGGAATCAGAGGTAAGCTCTTGGCTTGGATAGGCGACTACTTTAGGAATCAAATTCCAAGGTCACCTATCACAGCACATGCCACTAGAGATGGAAGCCAAGGGTGGGTTCTCAGTCCAACCCTCTTTAAACATTAATGTCCTTTCCTCAACAAAACCTCCCAGTGGGGTGCCAAGCCCTCTCTAAAGCAGACGATCCTTTTCTATCATCCCCCACTGGACCATACTGCCTAAATAAGGCCCAGCGTTTGTCTAGACCTCGTTTTCTGAGGAGTGGTTGCAGGACAGACTAAAGATCTCTGCAGCCAATCCCAAAACCTGGTCTTGAGCAGAGAGTTCAAGGCCAAGTCTGAAAATCCAGGGGAATGGACTTGGAGTGGATTCAGGACTACCTTTACCTTGGGGTAAGGATAGACTGGACCCTCTCCTTCCAGAAGAAGGTCCAGTACCTGGTTGACCGAACAAAATCAAGACTGTCTGTCATGAGAGCAATGAGTGGAAGATGCATAGGGGCCAGACACAGAGTACTAAGATCATTCTATGGGACATGCTGTCAGGCTCATTGTAGACTTGCCTTCCTCACTCTGATTGGCGTTAAGAGAAAATATAAAGACCAACTGGATACAGTCCAAAACGAAGCTGCCAGGGTCATTCTGGGTGCCCCAGGGTGGGCGAAGGACCTCAATCTCCTAGTGGAGGCAAGCTTCTCCCCTTGGCCTCACGAATCGATCTAATGGCAGCACAATTCTTATCACAGGCTCCTAGGAATACAAGCCTAAGACATAAAATAGTCAGATGCCTAGAACAAGATAACGAGCTGTTTTCAAACCCAACCCCCTGGCTGGTCCTTTTCACCAGCCAGGGTGTTAATATGCCATCAGCTCAAAGAACCACTTCTTGCCAAGGCTATGGACTCTCCCCCCCTGACTTTGGGTTTAAAATCCCGCCTGGGCACAAACCTCGAAGAGTTCTCGGTCATGAGACTGGCAACCAAAAGAATAATATTCACGCCTACCTAAGGCAAGGAAACCCAGAGGGTCATGCAACCATCACTCCTCAGGCAGCAGAACATATTACATGGATGAATCGGTCGATCCCTTGCCACACAGCAGGCGCCAGGCTTCGCAGCAAGGGATGCCACAAATCCATGAGGTAACAGACACCGCCTCCTCGCTAAGGCAGGGCAGTTTTCTATCATGGGGGGCAAATGAGCCATGGGGTTTCCCTGAGGGAAGGGGCACGTGGTATACACACAGACTCAAAAAGGGGCATTTGACTGCTTCAGCAGCACTCACCCACTGACAATACTACTTCTGACACCATCCTCACACTGGGCACAAGAGATTCTTGCACCCGGGTAAAGAATATCATAAACTGGGTTTTCCCGCCACATAGGGACCCGAGGGAATGAGCTGCGACAGATAGCCGAAGTGGCAGGGGTATGCCCCCAATCCCATGATAATACATCCCGGCCGAAAATTACTTAGGAAGAAGGTACGGCGATGGCAACCTCTCCTCTGCAGCTTACAGAGAGGAAAGCGAGATCCCCCCTCGGCAGTGGTACTCAGACGACCCGCTTGAACCACTGGGACTCTCTGAAATAACAACAGAGGTACCGGAAGTCATTCTGCACAGAAAGGCCCAGGTTTACCACTGTTCATGACTATCATACAAAAAATAGACTGAAGAGAGTGTTGCAAGCATTGGGGCGAGCCGAACGCCACACTTTAACATTCTTAGAGAATTTGTGTGCACACGCAAATTCCTGAAACAAAGCCTGCAGAATTTCAGCCGTTGGCCCAAGGCAGAAAGGGGGAAAATCTGCTGGCTTTTAAAGGGGGTGGAAGAGAAATAAAATCAGGCTGTACAGGATATGTATGAGGGTAGCAAGACACTAGTGAGATGTACAGCGGGGGACACGGAGGAGTTTGAGGTAACGGTGGGACTACATCAAGGCTCAGCGCTTAGCCTTTTCTTGTTTGCAGTCATTATTGACTGTATGACGGGAAAGGTGCAGAAGGAGGCCCGTGGGATATGTTATTTGCAGACGACGTTGTGGTGAGTGCAGAGACAAAGGAGGAGGTAGAACAGGGGTTGGAGTTGTGGAGAGAGGCGATGGAAGTAAGAGGTATGAAAGTGAGCAGGCAGTAGAAAAAATACCTGAAAATAAAAGCAGGGGATGAAGAGAAGGGGTAGGAGGAGGAAAGGGTAGTACAACGCAAGGTGAAGTTGTTAAACAAGTGGAAGAGTTCAAATATTTGGGATCCACTGTGCAGGCAGATGGGTCAGAGAGGGAAGTTACGAAACGGATACAGGCAGGTGGGGAGCTTGGAAGAAAATAACAGGTGTGATGTGTGACAGAAAGGTTTCAGATGCTGTGAAGGGGAAGATGTACAAGACAATGGTTAGACCGGCGATGATGTACGGGATGGAGACTGGTAGCTGTAATAAAAACGGAGAGAGGAAAGATACAGGTTGCGGAAATGAAAATGTTAAGATGGTCGCTGGGACTCACAAGATGGGATAGAGTGAGAAATGAAGAAATAAGAGAGAGGTTGAAAGTAGAAGAAATAGCAGGAAAGTTACGGAAAATAGATTCGATGTTGGGACACGTTGTCAAGAGGGAAAATGACTATGTAGAAAAAGGTGAGACAGTTACAGGGGGGTAGGAGGAAAAGAGGTAGGCCGAAGAGATAATGGGAGGATTGCATTAACGAACATACGAAAGAAAGTGGAGTCAACGAGAGCAAAGTGGACAGAGCAAAGTGGAGAAAAAATCCGCACCGGCAACCACGACTAGGGATTAAAGCCAGATCATTATTATTATCATTATTATTATCATCATCATTATCATTATCATAATCATCATCATAATCATCATCATCATTATTATTACAATAATAATTATTATTATTACTGTTATTATTATTATTATTATTATTATTATTAACATGATCATTAGAATTATCATTATTACAATTGTTATCAATATAATTATCACCTTTATCCTTATCTTTTGCTATCATTACTGTCGGTATCCTCAATATCATTATGTTACTATTACCATCATCATTGTTACTATCAATATTACTGTCATAATCCTTTTTACTATCATTATTATTATCAATACCGTTATTTAATTAATTATTATCATCACTATTATCATTATCATTATTATCACTGCCATTACCATTACTGTTATTGTTATTTTTATGATCATTATTATTATTATTATTATTATCATTTTCATCATTATTATTATTATTATCATTATTGATTATTATTATCATTATCATTATTATCATGCATCATTATATTAATTAGTATTATTGTTGTTGTTGATATCATTATCATGAGAACTGTTATCATTATTATTATTATTATATAATTACCATAAACACTGTTATCATTATTATTTTATAATTACCATCATTATTAATAGTTATCATTATTATCATGATTTTATTACCATCATTATCATTATCATTATTGCTATCATCATTATTTTATTATTATTATTATTATTATTATCATTATCATTACTATCATCATCATTATCGTTATTATCATAACCATCATCATTGTCATCATGATCACCATCGTCATCATCATGGCCTTCATCTTCCTCATCATCGCCATCACCATCGTCACCATTATCGCCATCATCGTCATCACCATCATCATTATCATTGTCGTCGTCGTGGAAATCCTCCTCTTCATCATCATCATTATCACCTACTGCGGATTAACAGCGTCGCGCAAATTGAATTTTGGAAACCAATCAGGTCTCTATGTTTTGTAAAACTAATTAGTTAAGCAACCAGCTGGAGTAGACATGTGGCAGGTTAGGCATTGCCTGTACCAAATGTTAAACTATTTTACATGAGCTATTAAAATCCATAGAGATTTATTAAAAATAACAAAATACCTAGGTTTCATCACCACTCATATTGTAGCCAATACGATATACCACTCGTATTTACCAGGGTATCCGTCACCAGTTGTAGAGGAGTCTGTTTTCATTTCAAGAGAACTCTAAAATGTTGAAACTGGTGAATGAGGTAAGCGTCAATCGACAGTTGCCAAAAAGATATTCCAGATACCAGTTTAACATGGGCATTTCACAAATGTGAACGGGATAGTTGTTTGTATTAGGCATATACGCAACTAGGCTCCTACGAAGCCCCAGTGAAATAATCGAAAAGCTGAGTGAAAAGCCTTCAACAACAGTGGGAGAACACCAAAATTGGGCGCGAAGGGGCGAATGGAGGCGGGATCAGAGGAGCGGCTGGGCGCGGGCGCGGCGGTGCCAGCGGAGGGCGGGGCTAAAGGTGGCTGGGGGAAGCTAAGGAAGAAAGGGCGGAGGGGGAGGGGGTGGCGAACCTCCAACCAACTGCAATACTTCGATGGATTTCACTGAAATGTTTTTAGCTTTTCGGAATACAGCGTTGGGAGAATTGATCGTTCGCTGTTTAACTCGGACTGACTCTTCCTGCCTGATCATTCTGATTTATCAGTTTCCGAAAATAATAAATTTGATGTCATTACAAAAAATGGTGCCATTTCTCATGTGAATCGGCTATGACCAATGTACACCTGTTCACCGAGACACAAGTAAGTGTTCATTACATGTGTGCACGTGAAGGGCGAGAGCGTCGACGACGCGAGAGTGAACAAAAAGGGTTGTCACGGGGAGAAGGGGAGGGGGGAGGACGGGAGGTCTACTGGGAGGAAAAAAAAGTAGGGGGCGAGGGGCGGGGGGGGGGGGGTGAGCTATGAAGTGAGATGAGGTAGGGAAGTGGGTGGTAGCAGAAGCACATAAGGGGAGAGTCATTCTCTACCAAGCTTTCACGGTGCGTGATCTCTGTCTCCGACACGCTATGAGTTGTAGTTTCGAAGTTGGTGATTACACAGTAATTGGAAAGGAATTATTAAGTGCGATTAATAATAACGAACTTCTTAATATGATCTGTTGGAATAAAAAGAACAAGAAAGACTGTGTTCTTACAACACTGGACACCAATTTCTCTAGTGATCTGACATGCAGAAAGAGAGTTAAAGATAAAGTTCTTTTTGTGTCTCGAAACGTGCGGTGATGAGGTACTTTTTCAACGATCAAGTCCTTATCCTCTTAACTCCTTGTACCTTTTCGCGCATCAACTCTTCCAAGAATGACCAAAGACACCTAAACGAGCCTGAGGAACCGATGTTTCGTGTGTGAATTGTGCAAACAGAACATTATTCTGGAAAGACCTGATAAACTGAGAGAGATAATGGATCGACTTGACTGGCCTATAGAGGAATACACATAAACTGAGTGACGACATAATACATTTTTACCCTTTTACCGTACCCTGCATCCAGCCAAGAAAACCAGTTTTAGTTTCCACATCTCAACTAAATACACGAATTTTATAACACAGCCAATCTAATTATATATTACTTACAACACCGAGATAATGTGCTTATGATACAGGATATGTTTGAAAGATAGGAATCGTTATTTGATTTTGACCAAGAATTTCTGTAAGCATATATTTTTTTTGTTAAGTAAACGGTGTTAAATCAGGTGATCAATTTAATCTTGTACTGTACTTAAAACTTAGCCTTTTAACATATCTGCGTTGCCGGCAATTCAAAGCTGCTTTCATATCTATTATAACCACTCGACTGTATTTTTAAGGAGACTGTAAATCTATTCAGTACAATAAGTGTCAGGTGCTTGTGAAATTACTTTTGATGTAGTATAGATATATTCTATAGAACGTGGTAGTTGTGTGATATAAATAATACACAAACTAGTTGATGACTTAACAAAGTGCAACAAGATATCCCTTCCCTGTAGCCGGATGGTGAAAATATTCCTCCATTCAGAAGGATGAGACAAGATGAAGTGGCGAGATTAGTAACGAACTGGATGTTTACATTTTTCGGCCAGACCGAAGTGATTTAGACTTGCACGTGCGCCTTCAGTGCGAAATATCAGGCATTATACGTCAAGAGTTCTGCCGTGATTGTAACTTATGGGATCAGATTAGTCTTTGTATGTTTCTCAGACAAGTTTTCGTTTTTTTTTTTTCTTCTTCTTCTGTTTAGGCTTTTGTCGAGTATCACTCCCGACGAATAGTCTCTGAACATGCCTGCTCTATGACATTAGCAGAGCTGTAGTTAAAAATCAGTAAAAATCACGTTAGGGTAACATGATTACGGTTTTAAAACCCCTTCTTTTGAGTTAATTTGCAATTAAAATCCTCGGCTAAAAACTTCAAATCGTCAATATCGCAGGGACGTTAGGGACCTCGACTTGCTAATCCTTTTCGTGACACATTGCAGACTTTTTTGTTATTGACTTTAAATAGGTCTGCCAGTACACAACTGATCCTGGCAAGGAACATCTTCAGGTGGACAGAGTCTGTACGGCGAAGTGTTGAGTATAAGAACACCTCACGGATGCTCTATGAAGACATTTTGAGCGCTCTGGTGTGACAACGGTATTCTTGGCTCATACTATGACATAACCAGCACATGTAGAATATAAAACATCGTTTCATCACTATATAGACTGTTAAACACGATCAAAAGATGAGGTCAGATAAGGTATGTCGACGATTTCTGATAAAAAGAAGCTTTCTTTG
>NC_051421.1:590998-593411 GCF_015228065.2 Penaeus monodon | reverse complement strand
AAATGATAATGGATATCAATTTAACAAAATACGCAACTACATCAACAAACAATAACAATAATATATGATAGATGATATAATAATATGATGATGATGATGATGATGATGATGATGATGATGATATGATGATGATGTGATGATGATAATAATATAATAAAAATAATATTATTATTATTATTATTATTATTACTATTATTATCATTATTATTATTATTATTATTATTATTATTATTAACAAGGGCAATAATAATAATGATGATAATAAAAATAATACTAACAGTAATAATAACAATGCTAATAATAATGATGATGGAAATAATAATAATAACAATATAATAGTAATAATAACAATAATAATAATAATAAAAATAGTAATAATAATAATATTAATAAAATAATAATAACAATAGTAATGATGATGATAATATAAACAATGATGATAAGATAATGGTAATAATAATAATAATAACAACAACAACAACAATAATAAAGATAATAATTATAATGATAGAAGTAGTAGTAGTAGTAATAATAAGAAGATATAATTAAAACCAGTTAAATACATCTCTTGTACTATGAAGATATCCATTCTTATTCGTACCTTTTCTATAATAGTAATAATAATAATCAAAATCACGATGATGATGATGATAATAATATTAATGATAGTGATAATAATAAAAATAATGATGATAATGATAATGATGATAATAACAAAAATAATAATAATGTCAAATAATAATAATAATAATAATAATAATAATAATGATAATAATAATAATAATAATAATAAAAATTATCATTATTATTATTATTATTATTATTATTATTATTATTATTATTATTATTATTTTATCATTATTATTATTATTGTTATTACTTATTATTATTATTACTATTATTATGCTAATGATGATGACGATAATAATGATAATAATAATAATAATAATAATAATAATAATAATAATAGTAATAATAATAATGATAATGACAATAGCTATTTTCATTAATCATAATTATCATCATTATCTTTACCATTATTGTTTTTATTATCATTACAATTATCGTTGTGATTATTTCTTATTACCATTTTCAGTATTGCTGTTATCATTATTATTGTTGTTGTAATTTGTCGTCAATCCTCTTCTTAAGGGTAAGTACACTGTATGAGGAGGTAAAATAGGAAGGAGGGGAATGGGAAAGTAGGGGAGAAGAAAGATGGGGAAGGGAGAGAGGGAGGGGAAGGGGGCTTAAAGAGAAAGGGTAGATGAGGAAGGGAAAACTGAGAGCAAAGGCAGGGAGCTTAAAGAGGAAATGGGGACGGGAAAAGAGAAAGAGAGAGGAGGAAAGGCTAAGGGAGTGATAGTGGTGGGATAGTTTAGGGAGGAAGGGAAGGGAGTTGGGAGAGGGCAGATGTAGAGCTTAAAATGGAAGGAGTGAATTTAAGAAAGATTTGAGAATGAGAGGAAGAGTGGGGAAGGGAAAGGGAGAGGGAGAAGAAAAGGGAAAGGGAGAGGGGAGGCGAAAGGTAGAAGGGGGATAAAAGAGGGAGAGAAAAGTCCCTTTTTCCAGGAATTTCAACTGGTCCCGCTAGTTATTATCATTACTATGATCATTATTATCATTGATGATAATGATAGTAATTATTTCCAACCATTATTATTATTATTATTATTATACATGATCATTATTATTATCATTATTGTCATTATCATCATTATCATCATCGTTATTACCATTTTTTTTTATTATTATCATAATTATCATATTATTTCATTTTTGTTGTTGTTGTTATCATTATTATCTTTATTATTATTATTATTATCATCATCATCATCATCATCATCATCATCATCATCATCATCATCATCATCATCATCATCATCATCATCATCATCATCATCATCATCATCATCATCATCATCATCATCATCATCATCATCATCATCATCATCATCATCATCATCCTTATTATTACTATTATTATTATTACCATTATCATTTCTATCATTATTAATATTATCATGATCATCATGATAATAATGCTAATAATAATAATAATAATAATAATAATAATAATAATAATAATAATAATAATAGCCAATAATGATAATAATAATAATGATAATGATAATAATAATAATATATGAAAATAATAATACTAATATAATTATTATTATTATTATTATTATTATTATTATATTATTATTATAAAAATAACATAAAATAATAATAATAATAATAATAATAATAATAATAATAATAATGAAAATAATGATGATAATAATAATAATAATGATAACAACAACAACAACAACAACAACAACA
Source organism: Penaeus monodon (assembly GCF_015228065.2). Taxonomy (NCBI): domain Eukaryota; kingdom Metazoa; phylum Arthropoda; class Malacostraca; order Decapoda; family Penaeidae; genus Penaeus; species Penaeus monodon. The sequence continues at coordinate 591,083 of NC_051421.1, read as the reverse complement.
ACAACAACAACAAAACAACAATAATAATAATAATAATAATAATAATAATAATAATAATAATAATAACAATAATAATCCTAATGAT
>NC_051421.1:583498-585998 GCF_015228065.2 Penaeus monodon | reverse complement strand
TTGGCCACCAGTGGCTAGATAGGCAATCGAGGTGAAGTTCCTTGCTCAAGGGAACAACGCGCCGGCCGGTGGACTCGAACCCTCGAACTCAGATTGCCGTCGTGGCAGTCTTGAGTCTGCTACTGATAATCACACACGATAGACTCACCACAACCTGTAATCTAGGTTTGAATTATACCATAAATGCAATCCGCACTTAACTCGCCCGCATGCGCGAGTGAGCTCAAGCACGGATTTGTCATATTTACAATCAAACTTATGAATTGTAAGGTTTGTGTGTTGTGTGTGTGTGTGTGTGTGTGTGTGTGTGTGTGGTAGTGTGTGTGTGTGTGTGTGTGTGTGTGTGTGTGTGTGTGTGTGTACATATATATGTAATATATACTATATATATTATATATATATATATATATATATTATATATGTATATTATATCTGTATATATATATATATAATATATATATATATGGAATGTATGTATATACATATATATACATATTGTAGGGCCTGAATGATGGGCTACAAGAGCAGGTGCGAGCTCAGGAGTATGAGGTAGACAACCAGATATCTGACTCCTTTATTGTTTAGTATGGAAAGGAGTACAGATGGGCGTCATCTACTACAATTGTCTAAAGATGGGTAATAATCACGTGTTTACCATGTGGACAATCGATGGAAAGGTAGTGTTACACCAATGCATAGCTTCTTGTGGAAGGGGATAGACCTTGGGAATGTCTAGTGTGGCAAGAGAGACGAATAAACAGGTAAAGCAATGAACATACCTACATGCATATATAATGTTAATGTGTGGGAATAATTGCATTAGACATACATAAGATGATACAAGTTATGTATAAAATAACACTAGTAAATGAATAACTTGGCATAACATATTTCAGTAAAATTACATAGAAAACTGGGTTACATATATATATTATAATATGAATATATATATATATATATCGATATATTATATATATATATATATATATGCCTATATATATATATAGATATAATATATATATATATATATTATATATATATATATATATATACCACACTACACACAAACACCACACACTGTGTAAGGCGGTGACTCACCACAAGCCACCATAATATGAGCAAACACGTGAGGCTGGAACACAACTTGTCACCGTGAGTATGTGAGTCGAGACGAGAGATGGACTTGGAAGACGGGTCAGTGAGAGGGGTCTTAGCTTGCTAGTTTAATTGTTGAAAATAGATATGAAGCCCCCCAATAGACCTACCGTGTCCCGGGTCGAGGACTAGTTGATTGGAGCTAGACCCTGTGTGGCTTGAGCTTCTGCCTTCTCTCTCCCTCTGGTCTTACTAACGTTTCCTTTTATGGCGGCGGTTCCCTTCGAGGGCGGAGGTTATTCCTATGCGAAAGCCGCAAGGAGAAGAGTCAGCTGCCGACAGAGGTGTGTGTGTGTGTGTTGTGTGTGTATTGTGTGTGTGTGTGGGTGTTGTTGTGTGGGTGTGTGTGTGTGTGTGTGGTGTGTGTGTGTGTGTGTGTTGAGTGTGGTGTGTGTGTGTGTCCTTATATACAACACATCTACACACTCACACACTCACACACACACACACACACACACACACACAACACACATACACACACACACACACACACAACACACATATATCTATATATATAATATATATATATATATATTATATATATATATATATATATATATATATATATTCTTCTTTTAACGGTAGTTCATGTCTGAGTCCGCCGTGGTCACAGCATGATACTTATTTTTTTTTCATGTTGTGCATGCTTTGGATGAGTACGTGGTAGGGTCCCCCAGTTGGCCTTTCTCACGGAGAGTGCCGGTGTTACCTTTTTAGGTATCATTCTCTCTATTTATCCGGGCTTGGGACCTAGCACTGACTTGGGCTGGCTTGGCCACGCAGTGGCTAGGTAGGCAAAAATCCGAGGTGAAGTTCCTTGCTCAAGGAACACGCGCCGGCCGTGACTTTCGAATCCTCGAACTCAAGATTGCGCGTGTGGCAGTCTTGAGTTCTGATACTCTACTACCATTCGGCCATCGCGGGCCTTGACGATCATGGCTTTCATGATTTTTTCTTGGCAATTTAGAGCGGTGGTTTGCCATTGCCTTCCGCCTCGGTGTTTTTATCGAGTCACCATCTCTATTTACCCGCACTTGACTTGAGCTATATATATATATATATATAATAATATATATTATATATATATACATATATATATATATGTGTGTTGTGTGTGTGTGTGTGTGTGTGTGTGTGTGTGTGTGTGTGTGTGTTTGTGTGAGTGTGTGGGGTGAATGTGTAGGTTGGTGTGTATATAAGTATTTATATATATATATATTGATATATATATAATTATATATATATATATATATCTATATATATATATATATCTAATATTTTTTTTTTTTTTTTTTTTTTTTTTTTTTTATATATTGATATATATTGATATATATATACATATCTT
>NC_051421.1:578102-583398 GCF_015228065.2 Penaeus monodon | reverse complement strand
ATATATATATATATATATATGTGTGTGTGTGTTGTGGTGGTGTGTTTGTGTGTGTGTGTGTGATTTTTTTTCTGTGTGTGTGTGTGTGTGTGTGTGTGTGTATGTAGTATATTACACACACGCACACACACCAAAACACACACACACACACCCACATACACACACACACACACAAACCACACACCACACACACCCAACACACACACACATATTATACTATAGATTATATATATATATATATATTATATATATAGATATATATATATATAGGTTATATATATATATATTTATGTAATATATATATATATATATTATAGATATATATTATATATATCATATATATATATAATCGTATATGTATTGTATATATACTATATAATAATATAATATATATATATATATATATATAAATATATATAGTCATATAATACAATCGTTGCTAAAGACCTTACCTCCTTGTTTTACATTATTCATCTTACACATTCGTTAATCGACTAAGTTCTCTGTAAGCAACGATGCAGAGCTCGAAAGAACGTGACCGGCAGTACCGCAGTGGCAGAGAGTGTGCCATATGTGTCACACGTTTTGGGTACAAAAATAACCAGGTGAGGTTGTGCTTACGGGAAAGTTTGACGTCAAAAAGCATGTTAAAACACGCATTTACAAGTTTTGTTATCACGGTAAGAGGTGCTTATGCTTTTTATTTTTAGCATCCCCCAGGTTGAAACATTTTTTTCCGGAACTCATCTTATGCACCTACTTAAACACATGCAGATAATCTAAATGAGTATTGTAGAAGACCACAAATTCCAACAACCACATTACGGGGCAGAGAGGCAGCCAAGAAGGTGCCACTTAAAAAATTTTAGATTTATTTTCTGACTCAAACGAGCCTGGGTCTCTTGCGTCGCCCACAGGACACAGGGGACAGAGAGACAGAGCAACACAGTTTGGGATGGCAAACACAGTCTAATAAAGTCTGCCTGTTAAAACAGCTACTGAGTAATCAGTGTGAATATGCAAGATGCCAAATTAATACCATCTTGACAAGTTTTTAACTGAAAGTGATCATAGCCAATGTAAAATTCGAACAAAAAGTTAAATAAATCCAGTGTGAGTTCAACTGAGTATTTGTTTTCAGGCATATGCGTGAAATTAATATTATATTTATATATAAATATCTATCCATGGATTGTTTGTAGACTTCGTTATCTTGTTGAGAGGCACAAACAACTCCATAGTTACGAAGCCAATTTTAGAAACTGATTAAGTTTTAAGATAACATTTGGCATTTGTTGAATATGTCCAGTCATGGTCCCTCGCTAGGAATACCACGGAAAGATTTTGTTCTTTGTTCTTCCTGAAATCTGTTTATGCAGAACCTTTACCATCGTACTCAATCCTTGTATCTTTTGTTATTCATATGGCGTTTAGCAATATCATGCTCATCAGATTTAATGGTAATAATAATCACAATAACAATATTACTGAGGAGAGTATAGTAGTGATTATAATGATAAGAACATCAGTGATGAAATTATGAAAATTATAGTATCGGTTATGATAACAACACTAATAAGAATATAGTCATAATGATGATGATAACAATTACAATTATAGCAATAATAATAATAATAATAATAATAATAATAATAATAATAATTGTAATTATAATAACAATTATAATAATAATAAGATAACAGTAATAATGATGATAATAATGGTGCTAATAGTAACAACAGTGGTAATAAGAGTAATGACACTGGCAATAGTAATAGTACATATAATGATAAGGGTAATAATAACAACAATAACAATAATAATAATGATAATGATAACAACAATAATAATGATGATAGTAATAATGATGATAATAATTATGATAATAATAATAAAAATGAGAATAATAATAATATCAATAATAATAATAATAATAATAATAATGATAGTAATAATAATAATAACAACAATAATAACTGATAATAATAATAAAATAATAATAATAATAATAATAATAATAACAATAATAATAATGACAGTAATCATAATAGTAATGAAAGTAATAATAATAAAAGTAGTGATGCTATTAATAAAAAATAATTATGATAATAATGATAGTAATGATAAAAATAATAATAAAAGTAGTAATGATGATAATGATGATATTCAAATTAATAACAAAAATAACAGCAACTACATCAACAACAACAACAATAACAATAATAGTAATGATGATGATGATAATAATAATAATGATGACGATGATGATGATGATGATGATGATGATGATGATGATGCTGAGATGATGTGATGATGAGGATGATGATGATGATGATGATGATGATTGATGATGATAAAATAATAATAATAATAATAATATTATTATTATTATTATTATTATTATTACTATTATTATCATTATTATTATTATTATTATTATTATTATTATTAACAAGGGCAATAATAATAATGATGATAATAAAAATAATACTAACAGTAATAATAACAATGCTAATAATAATGATGATGGAAATAATAATAATAATGATGATGGAAATAATAACAACAACAAACAACAATAATAAAGATAATAATTATAATGATAGAAGTAGTAGTAGTAATAATAATAAGAAGATATAATTAAAACCAGTTAAATACATCTCTTGTACTATGAAGATATCCATTCTTATTCGTACCTTTTCTATAATAGTAATAATAATAATCAAAATCACGATGATGATGATGATAATAATATTAATGATAGTGATAATAATAAAAATAATGATGATAATGATAATGATAATAATAATATAATAATAATAATAAATTATCATTATTATTATATTATTATTATTATTATTATTATTTATTATATTATATGATTTATCATCATTAGTATTATATTGTTGTACTATAGTATTAGTACTATTATTTGCTAATGATGATGACGATAATAAGATAATAATAATAATAATAATAATAATAATAATAATAATAGTAAGGATAATAATGATAAGATGACAATAGCTATTTCATTAATCATAATTATCATCGTATCTTTACATTATTGTTTTTATATCATTACAATTATCGTTGTGATTATTTCTTATTACCATTTTCAGTACTGCTGTTATCATTATTATGTTGTTGTAATTTGTCGTCAATCCTCTTCTTAAGGGTAAGTAATGTATGAGGAGGTAAAATAGGAAGTAGCGGAATGGGAAAGTAGGGGAGAAGAAAGATGGGGAAGGGATGAGGATGAGAGAGGAGGGGAAGGGGGCTTAAAGAGAAAGGGTAAGGGATGAGGAAGGGAAAACGAGAGCAAAGGAGGGGCTTAAAAGAGGAATGGGGAAGGAAAGAGAATAGAGAGAGGAAAAGGATAAGGAGAGTGAATGTGGTGGGATAGTTTAGGAGGAAGGGAAGGGAGCTGGAGAGGGCAGTGTGAGAGCTTTAAAATTGAAGCGAGTGATAATTAAGAAAGATTGAGAATGAGAGGAAGAGTCGGGGAAGGGAAAGGTCGAGAGGGGGAGAAGAAAATAGGAAAGGAGCGGGGAGGCGAAATGTAGAAGGGGGATAAAAAGAGGGAGAGAAAAGTCCCCTTTTTCAGGATTTCAACTGGTCCGTAGTTATTATCCATTACTATGATTCATTATTCTGATGATGATAATGATAGTAATTATTTCCAACCATTATTATGCTTAATTTTTTAAATTTTTTTAATGATTATTATCATCATTATCATTGTTATTACTATATTATTATCATCCACTATTATCATTGATAATAATAATCATAATAATAATAATATTATTATTATTATATTAGTATATAATTCTATATTATTAGATTATTATATTATTATTATTTTATTATCCATCATTATTATTATTATTATATTATTATTATTATCATTATTATTAGCATGATCATATATTATCATTATTGTCATTATCATTCATTATCATCATCGTTATTACCATTTTTGTATTATTATCATAATTATCATAGTATTATCATTTTTGTTGTGTTGTTATCATATTCTTTATTATTATATTATTATTTCATCATCATATCATCATCAGCATCATCATCATCATATCATCATCGTCATCCTCATCATCATCATCATCATCAGCATCATCATCACATCATTCATTCATCATCATTATATTACTATTATTATTATTACCATTATCATTTCTATCATTATTAATATTATCATGATCATCATGATAAAAAAAAAAATAATGATAATAATAATGAAATAATAATAATAATAATAATAAATAATAATAATAATAATAATAATAATAATAATAATAATAGAATAATAATAATAATAATAATAATAATAATAATAATAATAATAAAAATTTAAAAATGATAATGAAAATAATAAAAATTAGATAATAAATATAAATAAAATTATTATTTTTATTATTATTATTATTATTATTATTATTATTATTATTATAAAAATAACATAAAACAAAAACAACAATAATAATAATAACAATAATAATTATCATTATTATTATTATTATTATTATTATTATTATTATTATTATTATCATTTTATAATAATAATAATAATAATAATAATAATAATAATAAAAATTTAAAAAATTAATAATAAAATAATAATAATAATAATAATGATAATAATAAAAATTTAATGATAATCAATAATGAAAAAAAAATACAACAACAATAATAATAATAATAATAATAATAATATAATAAAAATTTAATAATAACAATAATAATCCTAATGATGATGATGATAATAATGTCAAAATAATAATAATAATAATAAAATAATAATAATAATAATAATAAAAATAATAATAATAATAACAGTAATAATAATGATAATAATAATGATAATAATAATAATAATAATAATAATAATAATAATAATAATAATAAAAACAATGATAATGATAATGATAATAATAATAATAATAAAATGATGATAGTAATAATTATATTATTATTTTATCATCATCATCATCATCATCATCATCATCATCTCATAAATCATCATCTCATCATCATCATCATCATCATCAATCATCATCATCATTATAACAATAATAACAATAATAATTATGATAATAATAAAAACAAGAAGAACCAGACGTAATGACGATAAAACAGCATTTATTGATTGTAATAATGCAAATCATGATAGTAATTATTTTTTTAAGTGATATTAACAAAAGAACATGCATTCGGGTTTTTTGTTCTCGAATATCAAGTTTATTTCCCGCCAAACGATGGGAATGACAAATTG
>NC_051421.1:567457-569957 GCF_015228065.2 Penaeus monodon | reverse complement strand
AAAAAGTCTGCAATGTGTCACGAAAAGGATTAGCAAGTCGAGGTCCCTAACGTCCCTGCGATATTGACGATTTGAAGTTTTTAGCCGAGGATTTAATTGCAAATTAACTCAAAAGAAGGGGTTTTAAAACCGTAATCATGTTACCCTAACGTGATTTTTACTGATTTTTAACTACAGCTCTGCTAATGTCATAGAGCAGGCATGTTCAGAGACTATTCGTCGGGAGTGATACTCGACAAAAGCCTAAACAGAAGAAGAAGAAAAAAAAACGAAAACTTGTCTGAGAAACATACAAAGACTAATCTGATCCCATAAGTTACAATCACGGCAGAACTCTTGACGTATAATGCCTGATATTTCGCACTGAAGGCGCACGTGCAAGTCTAAATCACTTCGGTCTGGCCGAAAAATGTAAACATCCAGTTTCGTTACTAATCTCGCCACTTCATCTTGTCTCATCCTTCTGAATGGAGGAATATTTCCACCATCCGGCTACAGGGAAGGGATATCTTGTTGCACTTTGTTAAGTCATCAACTAGTTTGTGTATTATTTATATCACACAACTACCACGTTCTATAGAATATATCTATACTACATCAAAAGTAATTTCACAAGCACCGTGACACTTATTCGTACTGAATAGATTTACAGTCTCCTTAAAAATACAGTCGAGTGGTTATAATAGATATGAAAGCAGCTTTGAATTGCCGGCAACGCAGATATGTTAAAAGGCTAAGTTTTAAGTACAGTACAAGATTAAATTGATCACCTGATTTAACACCGTTTACTTAACAAAAAAATATATGCTTACAGAAATTCTTGGTCAAAATCAAATAACGATTCATATCTTTCAAACATATCCTGTATCATAAGCACATTATCTCGGTGTTGTAAGTAATATATATTAGATTGGCTGTGTTATAAAATTCGTGTATTTAGTTGAGATGTGGAAACTAAAACTGGTTTTCTTGGCTGGATGCAGGGTACGGTAAAAGGGTAAAAATGTATTATGTCGTCACTCAGTTTATGTGTATTCCTCTATAGGCCAGTCAAGTCGATCCATTATCTCTCTCAGTTTATCAGGTCTTTCCAGAATAATGTTCTGTTTGCACAATTCACACACGAAACATCGGTTCCTCAGGCTCGTTTAGGTGTCTTTGGTCATTCTTGGAAGAGTTGATGCGCGAAAAGGTACAAGGAGTTCAGAGGATAAGGACTTGATCGTTGAAAAGTACCTCATCACCGCACTGTTTCGAGACACAAAAAGAACTTTATCTTTAACTCTCTTTCTGCATGTCAGATCACTAGAGAAATTGGTGTCCTGTGTTGTAAGAACACAGTCTTTCTTGTTCTTTTTATTCCAACAGATCATATTAAGAAGTTCGTTATTATTAATCGCACTTAATAATTCCTTTCCAATTACTGTGTAATCACCAACTTCGAAACTACAACTCATATGTGTGTCGGAGACAGAGATCACGTCACCGTGAAAGCTTGGTAGAGAATGACTCTCCCCTTATGTGCTTCTGCTACCACCCACTTCCCTACCTCATCTCACTTCATAGCTCACCCCCCCCCCCCGCCCCTCGCCCCCTACTTTTTCTCCCAGTAGACCTCCCGTCCTCCCCCCTCCCCTTCTCCCCGTGACAACCCTTTTTGTTCACTCTCGCGTCGTCGACGCTCTCGCCCTTCACGTGCACACATGTAATGAACACTTACTTGTGTCTCGGTGAACAGGTGTACATTGGTCATAGCCGATTCACATGAGAAATGGCACCATTTTTTGTAATGACATCAAATTTATTATTTTCGGAACTGATAAATCAGAATGATCAGGCAGGAAGAGTCAGTCCGAGTTAAACAGCGAACGATCAATTCTCCCAACGCTGTCATTCCGAAAAGCTAAACATTTCAGTGAAATCCATCGAAGTATTGCAGTTGGTTGGAGGTTCGCCACCCCCTCCCCCTCCGCCCTTTCTTCCTTAGCTTCCCCAGCCACCTTTAGCCCCGCCCTCCGCTGGCACCGCCGCGCCCGCGCCCAGCCGCTCCTCTGATCCCGCCTCCCATTCGCCCCTTCGCCCCAATTTTGGTGTTCTCCCACTGTTGTTGAAGGCTTTTCACTCAGCTTTTCGATTATTTCACTGTGCTTCGTAGGAGCCTAGTTGCGTATATGCCTAATACAAACAACTATCCCGTTCACATTTGTGAAATGCCCATGTTAAACTGGTATCTGGAATATCTTTTTGGCAACTGTCGATTGACGCTTACCTCATTCACCAGTTTCAACATTTTAGAGTTCTCTTGAAATGAAAACAGACTCCTCTACAACTGGTGACGGATACCCTGTAAATACGAGTGGTATATCGTATTGGCTACAATATGAGTGGTGATGAAACCTAGGTATTTTGTTATTTTTAATAAATCTCTATGGATTTTAATAGCTCATGTAAATAGTTAACATTTGGTACAGCAATGCTACTACATGTCATAGACCTGATC
>NC_051421.1:545371-567357 GCF_015228065.2 Penaeus monodon | reverse complement strand
ATTTTTTATATTTTTTATAAAAAATATATTTTTAATATATATTTTATATATAATATATATAGGTTTTTAAATAAAAGGGGGGAATGGACTGGGGACTTCGGACGGAAAACTGATTTCGGGTTGAGTCACCGGCCGGCGCGTTTCCCTTGAGCAGGGAACTTCCCCTCGTTTGCCACCTGCCAAACTGGGTGGCCAAGCCAGCCCAAGTCAGTGTTTTGCTGGCCACGGCGGTCAAAATGAACCTACAAAAAAAAAAAAAAAAAAAAAAAAAAAAAAAAAAAAAAAAAAAAAAAAATTTATATATATATAATATTAAAATATATAAAAAACCACAAAACCACACACATATATAAAATTTTATATATATATATAATTATATATACACACACACCACACACTATATATTTTAAATATTTTATATATTATATTATATATAAAAATTTTTAAATATATAATATCAAAAAGGGGCTAACGCCGACGGGGGCGCTTGGCCGCACCCCCCCTTCGTTCCAGCCACGAGGATCCCCCCATCCCCCCGAATTAACAGGGAAGTTGACAGACCCCCCCACATTTTACAGTTTTTCATTCCAGTTAAAAGTTTGCTATTAGGCCAAATCGGTTTTGGGAAATTTCCCAGTCTCGGATCTCCCATAGCGTTTCCCCGATGCCCGAGTCAAACGTCTTCTGAGGCGAGTAGGTTGAAACCCCACCCCGACCAAACTCACGACGGTTTCCCACAATACTCGAAGCCTAGTATTCGATCTATCTTGCCAGGATAAATCCAGACTGCTCCCGTCTTATGCCTCAGTAGGGGGTGCGAAACCGTTCAGAAGAAAGTGGGCGAGAACTTGGGCCCGGATGCTGGCATGTAATGCCATGGTAGTTGCTACATCCCCTTTTTCCCCTTCCAGAAGGAGGTCTACCCGGACAGCGGGTCAAAATACTAAGTTAGCTTTTCAGGGCTTTTAGGCAGGGGAAGGTCGTTTCCAAAAATGGCCCTTTAAACCCCTTTTCCAAGATTTCCCGATGAACGTTTTTGTCCCTTCAGCATGTCTCTAATTCCCCGGGGATGGAATTCTGCCCTTTCCCCCGGGGGTATGCCCAATGATCCTGGGCTACTTGAGTGTGCGTTTGAAGAGCTCCAACAGGCAATGGGTCGGCAGGTTGTCGAGTTCTGTAATCATCACAGACTGCATGGTAAACCCCACGGGTACACCATGGAGGGGGAGTTTAAAGGGGACCCGCGGGGTAGCAAAACCCAGCCACAGATCTCGGCACTCCGGAAAACCCCTGCGTTTGGAAGTTCCCATCGCATGAAACAAAAATGTGGTCGACCCCTTGGGTCAGTCCCCGCATCCTGTCTATGTCCAGGAGCGGTTGGAGCTTGGTCCAAATGCCCCAGAGACCCTATTTTCTGGGACTACGGAAAGGAGGCTTTTCTCGCTCCTGGGATCACTCCGACCATGGGGCCCGACAGACTTTCATACCCACTCGGTCACACCCGGATCCGATTGAAGTCCCCCAAAAACAATGCGAATATCTCCCCCAGCATATCATTTAGTTTTTTGCTTTCCCGGGGGTCTTCTGGGGGAGGAGGACTGGCAAGGCCGACCTCCCCCCCCAAATATATTAATGTGTGTGTTGTGTGGTGTGTGTGTGTGTGTGTGGGGGTTTGGGGTGTGTGTGTGTGTGTGGGGTTTTGGGTGGTGCGGCGGGGGCGGGGGTGTGTTTATACACACACCCAAAACATATATATGGTGTGTGTGTGTGTGTGTATGTCTTTCTATTTATTATATATCCCAAATAGTACAGATACACACACACACACGCAACACATGTATGTGTGTGGTTGTTTTGCGTGAGAGTGTATATATGTGTGTGTGGTATAATATATATATTATATATATATTATATATAATATATATTATATATATAAATTTTATTATATTGTAACATCTATTTATCTACCGTTTAAATATCAATAAATACAACATACATACTGCCACGCACACACACACCCCCACATTTTTATAATCTGTGTGGGATCAGTATATATATATATGTAGACAAATAGAACGATTTTGAAGAAAAGATATAGATATATATATATTTTAAGATATATATGCACATATAATATAAAATTTTATATTATATATTTTAAAAAATTATATAAATACATACAATTAAAATATTTAATATATATATATAAAAATTTTAATATAATAATATATAATATATATATATATAATATATTATATAATAATATATACTATTATTTTAATATAAAAATACACACACACACACAACACACACCGATCCTATATTGTGTATATATATATTTTAAAATATTATATATTATATAAAATTATAAATATATATAAATATAAAATATATAATAATATATATATAATAATATACATATTTAAACACTTTTGGGTGGGTGTGTGTGTGTGTGTGTTGTTGTGTGGTGGTGTGTGTGTGGTATTTTTGGTGTATTGATGTGTAGATAATATTTTATATATATATATATATATATAATATATATATAATATATGTGTGTGTGTGTGTTGTGTGTGTTGGGTTTTTTTTTGGTGTGTGTGTGTGTGTGTGTGTGTGTGTGTTGGTTGTGTGTGTCGTGTGGGGTGGGGGGTGCGTGTGCTTTGTGCGTGGGGGGCGTGTGCTGTGGGTGTGTGTGTGTGGGCGTGTGCGTGGCGTGTGGTGTGGGGTGTGTGTGTTGTGTGTGTGATGCCCGGGCATGGCTAAAGGGTAATTTTTGTTCAATAAAAAAATGGTGCTTTAACACGTGATTTAATCTAAGGGAAAAATTTCGCTCAGAGCCCTAGTTCCAAAGATGTCATCATGAATCAAAAACCCCCTTTTTGACAATGCCTGAATAAAAACGCGAAATTTTTTTGAAAAAAAGTATTTTTTATGTATAAAACCGGGTTTTGAGTGCGATTTAGCCCCGCTCTTCAGCGTGCGATTGGCGCCCCTGGGTTGGGGTATCTATACGACTGGGGTCCATAAACCCTTTGTATATAAAGTAAAATTTTTTTTATCAAAAAAGAATAACGAAAAAGTTTTTTTTATCTATTCCTAAAATTTAAAAAATATACTCCCAAACTATTTAGAATAAAAAAAAAAAAAAAAAGTCCTCTTTCTGTGGAGGCGCATTCCTTTTGTGTTTTAAAATGCGTGATCGATAAAAATTAAAACCCACACTCTGATTACCTGGGTCTCAGTCAATTTTACATATTTTTAGTTTGATTTTTTTCTACATTTTTTCTCTTGTAAAAAAGGAAAACGAAATTTTTCACTCATTTCAAATTTTGCTCATACTGAAAATGTAAAAAAATTTAACGATTAATTCGTTTGGTCAGTAACCGCTCTTTAAACCCTCTGATTTTCATTTGAGCTTATTGGTTTGTCATTAACTTAGCGTGAAAGAAAAGAAAAATGCGTGCACTTGCAAAAAAATCAATTCATCAAACTTTGGGTAATTGCAGCCACTTATTGCAATAACTACAGCGCAGTGACTTGCCTTAAGAGTCTTCAGACGCGATGCAGCAAGAGAGAGTAAAAACGGAAGAGAAGGAACGTGCTGAGAGTAAAGATCAGAAAATGTTGCTTGGAAGGAGCAAAGGAAGCTTTATACAATAATAGCCTGAGCTGGAAAATGACAGCCAGCCATTAATGAAACGTAAAACTACTGCAAAAATAAAGAGCTTTAAATAATGAAAATTAAATTAGGCACCATCAAACAAAGAAAGTTCTTTTTATCAGAAATCGTCGACATCCTTATCTGACCTCATCTTTTGATCGTGTTTAACAGTCTATATAGTGATGAAACGATGTTTTATATTCTACATGTGCTGGTATGTCATAGTATGAGCAAGAATACCGTTGTCACACCAGAGCGCTCAAAATGTCTTCATAGAGCATCCGTGAGGTGTTCTTATACTCAACACTTCGCCGTACAGACTCTGTCCACCTGAAGATGTTCCTTGCCAGGATCAGTTGTGTACTGGCAGACCTATTTAAAGTCAATAACAAAAAAGTCTGCAATGTGTCACGAAAAGGATATAGCAAGTCGAGGTCCCTAACGTCCCTGCGATATTGACGATTGAAGTTTTTAGCCGAGGATTTAATTGCAAATTAACTCAAAAGAAGGGGTTTTAAAACCGTAATCATGTTACCCTAACGTGATTTTTACTGATTTTTAACTACAGCTCTGCTAATGTCATAGAGCAGGCATGTTCAGAGACTATTCGTCGGGAGTGATACTCGACAAAAGCCTAACAGAAGAAGAAAAAAAAAAAACGAAAACTTGTCTGAGAAACATACAAAGATAATCGATCCCATAAGTTACAATCACGGCAGAACTCTTGACGTATAATGCCTGATATTTCGCACTGAAGGCGCACGTGCAAGTCTAAATCACTTCGGTCTGGCCGAAAAATGTAAACATCCAGTTTCGTTACTAATCTCGCCACTTCATCTTGTCTCATCCTTCTGAATGGAGGAATATTTCCACCATCCGGCTACAGGGAAGGGAATCTTGTTGCACTTTGTTAAGTCATCAACTAGTTTGTGTATATTTATATCACACAACTACCACGTTCTATAGAATAATCTATACTACATCAAAAGTAATTTCACAAGCACCGTGACACTTATTCGTACTGAATAGATTTACAGTCTCCTTAAAAATACAGTCGAGTGGTTATAATAGATATGAAAGCAGCTTTGAATTGCCGGCAACGCAGATATGTTAAAAGGCTAAGTTTTAAGTACAGTACAAGATTAAATTGATCACCTGATTTAACACCGTTTACTTAACAAAAAAATATATGCTTACAGAAATTCTTGGTCAAAATCAAATAACGATTCCTATCTTTCAAACATATCCTGTATCATAAGCACATTATCTCGGTGTTGTAAGTAATATATATTAGATTGGCTGTGTTATAAAATTCGTGTATTTAGTTGAGATGTGGAAACTAAAACTGGTTTTCTTGGCTGGATGCAGGGTACGGTAAAAGGGTAAAAATGTATTATGTCGTCACTCAGTTTATGTGTATTCCTCTATAGGCCAGTCAAGTCGATCCATTATCTCTCTCAGTTTATCAGGTCTTTCCAGAATAATGTTCTGTTTGCACAATTCACACACGAAACATCGGTTCCTCAGGCTCGTTTAGGTGTCTTTGGTCATTCTTGGAAGAGTTGATGCGCGAAAAGGTACAAGGAGTTAAGAGGATAAGGACTTGATCGTTGAAAAGTACCTCATCACCGCACTGTTTCGAGACACAAAAAGAACTTTATCTTTAACTCTCTTTCTGCATGTCAGATCACTAGAGAAATTGGTGTCCAGTGTTGTAAGAACACAGTCTTTCTTGTTCTTTTTATTCCAACAGATCATATTAAGAAGTTCGTTATTATTAATCGCACTTAATAATTCCTTTCCAATTACTGTGTAATCACCAACTTCGAAACTACAACTCATATGCGTGTCGGAGACAGAGATCACGTCACCGTGAAAGCTTGGTAGAGAATGACTCTCCCCTTATGTGCTTCTGCTACCACCCACTTCCCTACCTCATCTCACTTCATAGCTCACCCCCCCCCCCGCCCCTCGCCCCCTACTTTTTCTTCCCCCCTTCCTCCCAGTAGACCTCCCGTCCTCCCCCCTCCCCTTCTCCCCGTGACAACCCTTTTTGTTCACTCTCGCGTCGTCGACGCTCTCGCCCTTCACGTGCACACATGTAATGAACACTTACTTGTGTCTCGGTGAACAGGTGTACATTGGTCATAGCCGATTCACATGAGAAATGGCACCATTTTTTGTAATGACATCAAATTTATTATTTTCGGAACTGATAAATCAGAATGATCAGGCAGGAAGAGTCAGTCCGAGTTAAACAGCGAACGATCAATTCTCCCAACGCTGCATTCCGAAAAGCTAAACATTTCAGTGAAATCCATCGAAGTATTGCAGTTGGTTGGAGGTTCGCCACCCCTCCCCTCCGCCCTTTCTTCCTTAGCTTCCCCAGCCACCTTTAGCCCCGCCCTCCGCTGGCACCGCCGCGCCCGCGCCCAGCCGCTCCTCTGATCCCGCCTCCCATTCGCCCCTTCGCCCCAATTTTGGTGTTCTCCCACTGTTGTTGAAGGCTTTTCACTCAGCTTTTCGATTATTTCACTGTGCTTCGTAGGAGCCTAGTTGCGTATATGCCTAATACAAACAACTATCCCGTTCACATTTGTGAAATGCCCATGTTAAACTGGTATCTGGAATATCTTTTTGGCAACTGTCGATTGACGCTTACCTCATTCACCAGTTTCAACATTTTAGAGTTCTCTTGAAATGAAAACAGACTCCTCTACAACTGGTGACGGATACCCTGTAAATACGAGTGGTATATCGTATTGGCTACAATATGAGTGGTGATGAAACCTAGGTATTTTGTTATTTTTAATAAATCTCTATGGATTTTAATAGCTCATGTAAAATAGTTTAACATTTGGTACAGGCAATGCCTAACCTGCCACATGTCTACTCCAGCTGGTTGCTTAACTAATTAGTTTTACAAAACATAGAGACCTGATTGGTTTCCAAAATTCAATTTGCGCGACGCTGTTAATCCGCAGTAGGTGATAATGATGATGATGAAGAGGAGGATTTCCACGACGACGACAATGATAATGATGATGGTGATGACGATGATGGCGATAATGGTGACGATGGTGATGGCGATGATGAGGAAGATGAAGGCCATGATGATGACGATGGTGATCATGATGACAATGATGATGGTTATGATAATAACGATAATGATGATAGTAATGATAATGATAATAATAATAATAATAATAATAATAATAATAATAAAATAATGATGATAGCAATAATGATAATGATAATGATGGTAATAAAAATCATGATAATAATGATAATTATTAATAATGATGGTAATTATAAAATAATAATGATAACAGTGTTAATGGTAATTATATAATAATAATAATGATAACAGTTCTCATGATAATGATATCAACAACAATAATACTAATGAATATAATGATGCGTGATAATAATGATAATGATAATAAATAATGATAATTATAATAACGATAATAACAATGATAATGATATTGAAAATCATGATAACAGTAATGATAATAATGATAATGATAATAGTGATGATAATAATGAATTTAATAACGGTATTGATAATGATAATAATGATAGTAAAAAGGATTATGACAGTAATATTGATAGTAACAATGATGATGGTAATAGTAACATAATGATATTGAGGATACCGACAGTAATGATAGCAAAAGATAAGGATAAAGGTGATAATTATATTGATAACAATTGTAATAATGATAATTCTAATGATCATGTTAATAATAATAATAATAATAATAATAATAATAGTAATAATAATAATTATTATTGTAATAATAATGATGATGGTGATTAAGATGATGATTATGATAATGATAATGATGATGATAATAATAATGATAATAATAATGATCTGGCTTTAATCCCTAGTCGTGGTTGCCGGTGCGGATTTTTTCTCCACTTTGCTCTGTCCACCGCCTCTCTTTCGTTGACTCCACTTTCTTTCGTATGTTCGTTAATGCAATCCTCCCATTATCTCTTCGGCCTACCTCTTTTCCTCCTACCCCCCTGTAACTGTCTCACCTTTTTCTACATAGTCATTTTCCCTCTTGACAACGTGTCCCAACTATCGTAATCTATTTTCTCGTAACTTTCCTGCTATTTCTTCTACTTTCAACCTCTCTCTTATTTCTTCATTTCTCACTCTATCCCATCTTGTGAGTCCCAGCGACCATCTTAACATTTTCATTTCCGCAACCTGTATCTTTCCTCCCTCCGTTTTTATTACAGCTACCAGTCTCCATCCCGTACATCATCGCCGGTCTAACCATTGTCTAGTACATCTTCCCCTTCACAGCATCTGAAACCTTTCTGTCACACATCACACCTGTTATTTTCTTCCAAGCTCCCCACCTGCCTGTATCCGTTTCGTAACTTCCCTCTCTGACCCACATCTGCCTGCACAGTGGATCCCAAATATTTGAACTCTTCCACTTGTTTAACAACTTCACCTTGCGTTGTACTACCCTTTCCTCCTCCTACCCCTTCTCTTCATCCCCTGCTTTTATTTTCAGGTATTCTTTCTACTGCCTGCTCACTTTCATACCTCTTACTTCCATCGCCTCTCTCCACAACTCCAACCCCTTTTCTACCTCCTCCTTTGTCTCTGCACTCACTACAACGTCGTCTGCAAATAACATATCCCACGGGCCTCCTTCTGCACCTCTCCCGTCATACAGTCAATAATGACTGCAAACAAGAAAAGGCTAAGCGCTGAGCCTTGATGTAGTCCCACCGTTACCTCAAACTCCTCCGTGTCCCCCGCTGTACATCTCACTAGTGTCTTGCTACCCTCATACATATCCTGTACCAGCCTGATGTATTTCTCTTCCACCTCCTTCAGCCGCAGACAGTTCCACACTTTCTGCCTTGGGCACGACGGCTGTATTCTGCAGGCTTTGTTTCAGGAATTGCGTGTGCACACAATTCTCTAAGTAATGTACAAGTGTGGCGTTCGGCTCGCCGCAATGCATGCAACACCTCTCTTCACGTTCTATTGTTTGTATGATATGTCATGAACAGTGGTAACCTAGGCGCATTCTGTGCAGAAGGACTTCGGTACCTCTGTTGTTTATTTCAGAGAGTGCCAGTGGTTCATAGCCGGTGTCGTCTGAGTAACGCTGCCAGGGGGAGGATTCGCTTTCCCCTCTGTGAAGTGAGGGGGAAGGTTGCCATCGCGTACACTTTTCCTAATAATTTTCGGGTCTATTATTTCTGGGGGTTTTTATTCCCCCAAGCCCCCCCAAAGTTTTTCCATCCCTTTAAACATCACCCCGCCCGGGTTTTTTTTTTTTTTTTTCCCGGTTTTTTTTAAACCATTTTTTTTTTTCCTCCTTTACCAATCTTCCCCTTAAAAAGCATCTGAAACCTTCTGTAAAAAAAAAAAAAAAAAAAAAAAAAAAAAAAAAAAAAAAAAAAAAAAAAAAAAAAAAAACCCCCCCCCCCCCCCCCCCCCCCCCCCCCCCCCCCCCCCCCCCCCCCCCCCCCCCCCCCCCCCCCCCCCCCCACCAAACCCCGTTAATTTTTTCCGGGCCCCCCCCTGTTTTCCGGTTTTTTTCCCCCCTTCTTGGACCCAAAATTCTCTGTTGAAAAGGGGGCGTTCCCCCAAATTTTTAAACCCCTCTTTCCACTTTTTAAAAATTTTTGGGTTGATATTTTTCATCCTCCTACCCCTTCTTTAAAAGGGTTTTTTTCGGTACCTTTCGTTGTTTATTTCAAATCCTTTTCCCATGCCTCTCTTAAAAACTCCAAATTTCCCTCCTTTTCTTGAAAAAGTGCCAAAAAAAAATTCCCACGGGGTCCTTTATTCCCGTTTTTCGGTCTAATGTTAAACGGGGTTTAAAAAGGGGCCCTTTTTACCCCCCGCCAAATTTCCTAGTTGTCCCCGCTACCCTCTACCTAGTGGGGGGCCCCCCAAAATTTTAATGATTTTTTCTTTTACCCCTGGAAAGGAATCCCTTTGCCTTGGGGGGGAAGGTGTTTTTTTTTTTTTTTCCAAATTTAAAAATTAAAAAGTGGGGTTGGCTCCCCGAAGCATGAACCCTTTTATTTCTTTTTTTGTATGAATGTCCTTTCCTAGGCGCATTTTTGTCCCCCAGAAAGGAATTTGGCCTCTGTTTTTTAAGGGGGCCCGGGGGTTTTCCCCCCCGGTTTTTGGGGATCCGCGGGCCAAAGGGGGGCCGGGCCCCTCGGGAAGTGGGGGAAGGGATCGCCGTTCACCTTTTTAAAAATTTTCCCCGGAACGGGGGAATTGGGGGTTTGAATACCCCGGGCCCTTTTGGCTGGGCGGAAGGCAATTAATTTCTTTTGGGGGGGCCCATTTTTTAAAACCCCGGAAGAACCTCTTCAAAGGTTTGGAGGGGGTTAAAAAAGTCGGGGTGGGGAGTCCTCCCCTTGGAAGAAGTGGTTCCCCTTTGGGAGCTGTGGTAGAACCCCCCGGGGTTTTTAACAGGCCAGGATTTCCCCCCCAAAAAGCCTTATCTGTTTCGGGGAAACTGTTTTTTAGGGTTTTGGGCTTTTTTTTGGAAAGCCGTGAAAAGGGGGGGGTTCGCCATTAATAAATATTTCTGGGCCGGGGGAGGAGGAATTGCCCTCCCCCCTTTTTCCCCCCCGGGGGCCCTGCCCTTTGGCGGGGCTTTTTCCTTTTTGGGGGCCAAGTTCCAGGGCTTTAATTTTCCCAAAGGGGGGCCAAAAAAGCGGGGTGGGAAAGGCCATCCCCTTCAAAAAGGGGCTTTGGCTAGAATATTAAACCCGGGTTTTGGCCCCGGGATTGTTTTTCCACTCTTTTTTCTCTTTGACAAGTCTAAATTTTGTTTCCTAACCGGAAAAATTTGGCCTTTTTCTAAAGGGCCCGGGAAAAGTTTCCTTTCCCCGGGAAAAGGTGGGGTCCCCCCCACCCCAACCAAAATTCCCTGGATTTTCGGGAAATTTGGGGTTTTTAAATTTTCTTTAACCCCAAAAAGGTTTTGGGGAAAATTTTGGCCCTGCAGAGGATTTTTGGGCCTTTTCCGGGCCCCACTCCCCCAATCAGGTCTAGACAACGGGGGCCTTTTTTTGGGGAAAAGTATGGTTCCTGGAAAAAGGGGGCCAGTTCCCCTTCCAAGGAAAAAGGGCCCTTGCCACCCAAAGGGGATTTTTGGGGTTTTCAGGATTTTTGTGTTAAAATTTGGCTGAGAAATTTTGGGGGTTTTTCTTGGGAAAGGTCTTTTGGTTGTTTAAAAATTGAAAAGGGGGAAACCGGGGGGGTTTTGGATTGGGCCTAAAGGTAAAGTCGCCTAAAGGGAAGTTTTTTTTTCCCCCCTTTTTTTTTTTCTTTTTTTTAAAATTTTTTTTTTTTTTATCTGTTTGGGGATAGGTTTTTTTTTTTTTAAAAATTTTTTTTTTATTTTTCCCCCTAAATTTGGCAAAGGATTGCCAATTCAAAAGTCTTCCCCCAGGTAAAGGGGGAATACTACCACAGATGTCCCCGGGGGCATTTTGGGGCCCCAAGAGCGGGGGGCTAGGCTGTGCGCGTGTTCCTCCCCCGGGTTTAAACCCCGTGGAGGTGTTCATTGTGGGGGTCCCATTTTCCATGGGGAAGGCCGGTTAGAAACCATCCTCTGGGCCCGTCTTGGCCAGACAGCTGGGGGAAAAGAGAGATGGGGCCCGGAAATTTCCCCTTGGGCCCCTTTTGGTTTAGGGTTTGGGAATTTATGGACCCCTTTTCCCCAATTTCTGGGGTTAAGTGGAATTTTCCCAGGATTTGGTTGATGATTTGCAGGAATGAAAACCCTTCCCCTACTAGCCCCAGGGGGAAAAAATGATGGGGTACGAACCCCGTCAGACCCCGGGGCTGTTTTAAACCCCTGGCTTTATATCTTTTTCCTTATTTCCCCTCAGAGAAAATAAAACATCTGAGTTTTTTGGGGTTTTTGGGGCCCTTTCTCTGATATAAAGAAAGTCTGTTGGTTGTAGGCGTTTTGTCTTGCCGTCAGTTGGGTGGCAGGCTGTTGCTATTGTTCTCGCAAAAAAACTTGTGCGCCAGTCTGTTCCCCCTGTGACCGGGGGGGGTCATGGGGCATGATCTTGGGGCTGAGTGGCTGGTAGCTCGTTTGCCCCTTTTGCCATGCTCTGAGGGGGTGGTTGGTGATCAAAGGGGACCCACACCTTTCCCAAAACCACTTTTCCAGCTAAAATCTGCTGGCAGTTTCTTTGGCATCCCTGACAGCCTCCCTTAGGAGGGCTGGGGTTTTTGGGGGGTTCTTTGCCTTCGGAAATTTTTTTGGCTTTTTTTTAGGGTTTTACCCTGGGTTTGACCTCCCAAAAATCTCGTAATTAAAGTACCAGGCTTCTTTGTGACCCCTGGTTTCCGGGCCCGGGGTTTTGGGTATGGTCAGTGAGGCTCCCTCATCAATGGTTTAACAAGTTGGCTTGTAGCACTTCCCCCGTTGTCACCTTGGGTGGGTTCATTGCTTCTTAGCCCCGGGCGGGCCAAAGGGGGTTTGAAATCCTGCCATTTGGCCTTGTCTTTTTTCCCAATCTTGGTTTCCGGTCGTGGCATTTCGGCTGGGCCCACTATCCATGGGGGTAGATATAGTGCCTTAATGGTCATAGTGAGGTTTTCATGGGACTTTGCCCCCCAAACCCTCTCCACCAGAGTCGCATTGGCCAGGGGGGCCTCTGACATGCTTTTGGCCCCGGGGGTATTGAGGAGAGCGTTTTCTCGGGGAATGTCTAAAGGCACGTTGGATGTGATAGCCAGCCAAAGGGTCCCCGCAGGGAACCGGGAAATGGGATGGGGGGGGTGTTTTTAAAGTTCCCCCTATGACCCCTCGGTCGTGTGCGCAAAAAGCCCCGGGACCTGGTTGATGGTCAAAGGTACTACAGTGTGGCCGTGTACACATTGTACAATTTCAGGGGACACCCGGCCAGGTGAATCTTGAGGGCCCAAAGAGTTCAAAAACCCTTTTTTCCCACAGTGGGGTGTATCGGCTATTGCGGAGCGGGAATGTTGCTCTGACAAGGGGACAGGCCTCTTTTGCCACCCGCAGTGGAAAAATAAAGGGGACTTTGTTTCCCCCGGAAAAAAGTGAAACAGGTTCCACTGTTAATGTCTCCGGGGAGCATGACGAGTGTATTTTGAAGAAAAAAGGGGAGATATATACAACTGCGGATTACTCTGGACCTTCCCCGGGAGGGTTTACCTCACTCCGAGGGGCCCGGGGAATTGGGCCCTTTTCTCGTTTAGTCGTACCCCTTCGTGGGGAAACGAGGGTAGGGGGCCCTTTTTACATCGGCTCGGGCATAAAAGGAGCACCACCCAAAAATTAGGGCAGTTTTTCCCGTGACTTTGCCGGGTAGCTCCCTTCCGAAAAGTGCCCCTCACCTGTTTCCGCTGGACCCCCCTCTCTCTCCCAAAACTCCTGATTTTTTAACATATTTTTATTATGTGTATGTTTTTAAAAGTAAAAATTTGTGTCCCTTTATCAGAAAAAACCTTTTTGTATTTTTCCTCTGGGGGGTTTTTCCTTTGACCCTGCCCTTTTCTTATTCCTTTCATTTTTATAAGTCAAAACCCGGGACATAATAACCCTAAAAAATATTTTTTTCAGACGGAAAAGACAGAGATAAAAGAGGGGACAGAAAAAAAAAGGGGAAAGATCGGCGACCCCATTATAGAAGTCGGGATCAAGTTTTAAATTTAAACCCAAATTTTCCAAAGCAAAAATTTGGGCAATTTTAAAAGGAAAAACCCCCGTATGAATAGGAAATGATGGAGAAAAAAACTTACGTCATACTTATTCAGTTTTATTTTATAACTTCCAAAGATTTTGTTAATAATAATAATTTACAGTTGATGATAAACTTTTAGAATGGAATGCACCTTTCTCATTTTCCTTTCTATTAATTTTTCTTGATCTGACACCCCTTTTCTTTTCATTATTTTTTTCCCCCTTTTCCCTTTTAAAATTCCCCCCTTTCCCTTTTTTTGCTAAATCTCCTTTTTATCCCCCGGTTACAACCTCTTTCTCTCCAATATTTCCCTTTTCTTATCTATGTCGCTTGCTCTCCTTTCCTCGCTTTTTCATTCACTTTTTTTCCATCTCTTTTGTCCCCTTTTTCCCCTTTTCTCTCTCTCTCTCTGGGTTTTGTCTATTGTCTATGTCTTTTTTCCCTCCCCCTTTCTTTCCTCTCAAAAATTACATTTTACTAATGTGGTCGGTGAGTAATTTCCCCCTCCAGTAAAAAAATTGTTTAAAAATTTGAAGGTTTTTTGCATTGACGTTGAGGGGGTTGCCTATACAAAAATAGGCATTTAAGGCCCCCACCGAAGTCTTGAAAAAAAGTATATTCATTGTTGTGTCCATCACTTACAAAATGCTTTGCCTAGTTTTTTAAACCCCAGTGAAACAAAATTTACCAAAATATGCTTATGCAAATTAGAATTGGTTCCCTTAAAAACCCTTTTTAAAAAAATTTCCCCAAATTGTTATGCTATTTTGGGGGCAAAATAAACGCGGATTCGAAAACAACCTCTACAATTCTACCCACCAAAAATTATATTCCTTTGCTCTGTTAAATAAAATTTATTTCCAGAAGTTGGTTTGTCAAACCCCCATATTTCCAAATTTAAAGGGATGTCAACGAGACTTGCTCGTTTTAGCCAAAACCCTTAAAATGTCGATAAGGATCACGTTTTCTGTAAAACTGAATTTAAAACATTAAACTATGAATCATTATTTGGAAACCCTTTTAACTGATGCAAACGGGAGTGGGTATTTTCCCGGTATTCTGGTACGTATGAAAGGGAAAAACGTGTGTAAATTCAGATTAGATAATTCCCAAAACTAATAAGCAAAAACGTCCCCTAAAATTTTTCGACCGGGTATTCATCATTGTCACTTTTAAAAAGATTTATTTTTTTTTTTAAATTTCCCCCGGTCCTTAAAAATTGACCTTTTTCCCCCAAAAACCCCTTACATCTAAATCGCCTTCATTGCGATTTCTCCCCCGTTTTTTAAAGTAAAAAGGGGACTTTTTGGGGGGTTTGTAAAATTTTTTAAAATAAAAGATATTTCCCAAATCAGCTGACATTGGCTTAGAGCCAGCGAGTGCAAAACCCAAAAATTTTCCCTAGTTGGTAAAACGTTTGCTTTTGAAGGTTAAAAAATTCCTAGTACTAGCCCATACCTTTTAAAAAAAAATAGTAAATAGGGACCCACTTAAGTAAATAGGAACCAAAAAAACCATCAATTCAGTAAAGGGCATTCAGGAGGTTTTTTTAAAAGGGAAAGAACTAACCCCTTTTCTTTAGCAAGGCAGTTCTATCATCTCTTCCCAATTTTAGAAAAGCTCCCATCTCGACAAATTTTACTATTCGGAAAATTTAGTACTTTTTTTTGGAAAATTAAACTATTCAACACTAGCAGGAACCCCAAATTGGATAAGCTACGTAGATGTCTTTTTAGATTCCTAAAACCCCTTTGGTACTAAAGCAAAACTGACTGATACAGGACAAAAGATGGAAATCACCCTTTGGGTTTTTAGTGGAAGGTGTTCGCGGGGGCCCTTACAGTGTGGGAAACCCCCACTTTTGCCAGTGCAAGGATTACTGTACAAAATTTTTGGGTTCCCCCACATAAAATTTTTTAAAAACGAGGAAGTGAAACGAGGGGGAGAGGTGAAAGGGGAAAAAAAAATTCGGGGATATGTAAAAGCCCCCAAACAATTCATCTGCTTTGGCCCCTGGTAAAAAACAAAAAAAAAACCCCCCTTCCAATTTCTCTCAACCAAGACTGGCGCCACTGACTCCCTTTGAAGAAAAGAGGTTTTAAAAACACCAGGTGTTACATGACCCATCAGGCGTCGGGCCCATCGTCATGTCATCATGGCTGACATGAGGCTAAGGGTTTACTCGCAAAGACGCATAAAACAGGGGGTTTCCCCAAACCCAAGGGCGTGATCCAAATGGGGGTTTCGCGAGGATTTTCTGAGGGTCAACCCCAGGGGGCTTCAAAATAAGACAATTTAAAAAAATTGGTCAAAGGATTTTGAGTAATGTAGCTAATTTACTTTTGAAGGATAGCAAAAAAGATTTCCTTTGGGCACAGGGGATTTTTCTTTTAAAGAGGACAGAATTCCCCAAAGGGATATTAAATGGTTCTTTTACTAGGCCACTGAAGAAAAACAGATTTTTTTTGTGACCAGGTGCAGTAAAAATTAATGTATTTTAAAAAAAAATTTTTCCCCTTTTCCAAAATTTTCTGAAAAACATTTTTTAGAAATATCATCATCATCCTCAAGGGGCTAACGCCGAGGGGGCGCATGGGGCCCCATCCACCCTTCGTTCCAGCCCCCGGGAATCCCCCGAGGGGGGGGGTTTCCCGGGGCACACGGCCCCTCTCTAAAATTTCCCTTTTGGACAGGTCTCGTCAAGCTGCCCAAGCCATGGGTCTCCCCAGGAACGTCCCAAGGTCTCCTCCACCCAGGGTTGTCTCGCAGAGAGGGCAACTTTAAAGGGCCGGGGGCGTCCATAGGGAGGCGAGCTAGGTGGCCATATAGCCTGATTTTGGGGATCCCGGATTATGCAAAAACAGGTTTCCCCTTTCCATCTCGCGGGTAAACCCCCGGCTGGGACCCCGTGGTTTCCCGGGCCCAAATGTAACCCCCTGATCCGACGAAGGGGACTTGTTACAAAAAAAGGAATTTAAGGGGGAGACTCCCCAAGGGGACTGGATAGCGGTTAAAGGGTTTTGCTTCCCTAGGGGGCAAAAAGGAAGTATCAAGGCCTTGAAAAAGGGCACGCAGTTTGGGCCTTTTGCAAGGGGGGATATCCCAAAAAAAGCTCCCTTTTTGGGGGGAGGGGGGGGCTCCGGGGCCAAAAACCCAAAAAGTTAGAAAAAAGGGGGGGGAAAAACCCGAGAAGGGGGAAAAAAACCAAAAGGGGGGGAAAAAACCCGGGATTAAAAAGGCCTGCCGGGAAAAACAGGGGCGAAGGGAAAAAGGGGCCCCAAAAGGGCCCCCAAAAAACCGGGGAACGGGGCTTGGGGGAGGAGAAAAACCCGGCCAGGGGCCGCCTTTTAGCTAAAGGGAAAAGAGCCGAAAAAAAGGAACCCAAAAAGGGAAAAAAAGGGAGGGCAAAATCACGGAAAGGCAAGGGAAAAGGGCCTTTAAAGGGGTAAGTTGGGCCCCCGAAAAAAACTTTGGGGGAGTGTTGCCCAATTTTCCAAACCCAAAAAAAGGGGGAAAAAGTTTGGGGGGAAAGGACAAAAGTGGGCCCAAAACCCCCGAATTTAAAAGGGAAGAAGTTCGAAATAAAAAAAAAAAACAGAAAATTTTGTAACCCGGATAGAGGGGGGCAAACAGGGAAAGGGGGAGGGGAGGTTTGGAAGTTTAGGCTAGAGATGAAAGGGGAAGGGGAAACTTGGGTTTTTAAAAAAAGGGGGAAAATAATGAGAAAAGGTTTTTAAAAAGAAAGGAAAAGTAAAAAAAGGGAACTCATCAAAAAAAAAGGGGCAAAAAAAAACGGGAAAAGGGGGGGCCGCAAACCCCCGGGGAAACCCCAAGAAAAAGGGTCCCTCGAGGGAGTTCAAAAGGAAGGGAAAAGGGGCCCCCCCCTCAAAACCCAAAAAAGGCTCGGCGAGGGCCCAAGGGCCCTGACCCAAAGGGGGCCCAAAAAAGGTTCCCCCAAAAAGGGGTTGCCCAGAGGACAAACCCGAGGGGAAGGGGGGCCAAAGGGAGAGGGGAAAGGGGGCCATTTGCCGGGGGGGGCGGGTGGAATTTCCCCCAAAAACAAGGGCCCAAGGAGTCCAACGGTGGAACGGCCCCCTTGGGGCTTTCGGTTGGGAAAGGGGCCCCAAGGGGGTGGGGGAAGGGGACTTTTTTAAAAAAAGGAAAAAGGGCGAAAACTTTAAAAAGGGGATAGGGTTAAAGGGGGGGGCTTCCTAGGGAAGCAAAAAAGGGAAATAAAAGGGGGAAAGGGGAAAAGCAGGGGGGCCGGGGGGAAAATCGGGCCCCCAAAAAAGGGTTTGGGGGAGGTTAAAGGGCCCCGGGGGGAACCCGAACAACGGGGGCCCGGGGGGAAAAAAAAGGGGATTTTGGGAAACGCAACCCAAAGGGAGGGGAAAAATTTTGGGAAAAAAACCCTCGGGCAAGAAGGGGGAGAAGGGTTTCCCCCAAAAAGGGAAAAAAACCTGAAAACGGGGGGGAAAAAGAAATTAGGCCCGGGGCTTGCCAAGGGGTAAATTTAAAAAGAACCGAAAAAAGGGGCCCAAAGGGGAAAAGAAAGGAAGGGGAAAATGTCGGAAAAAGGGAAAAAAACAGAAAAGGGGGCCCGTTTTTAGAGGGTTTCTATAGGCCCAAAATTTTGTGTAAAAACCCCTGAGGAAAAGGGTTTCCCAAAGGGGAGGCCCGAGGGAAAGAGTAAAAAGCCCTTTTAGGGGAGGGAGGCGGGAAGCAAAAAAATGAAAAAAAAACCCGGGCGGGTCCCAAAAAACTTGAAGGGGGATAAGGCATGGGGAAATTGCCAGGAGGGAAAACCAAGGGCTGCTCCGGTCCGGGGTGCCCAAGGGAAAAGGGGGTTTGGCCCGGGGCCGAAAAAGAAGGGGGGGGAGAACCTTGCCGGGAAAGTTTAGCAGGGGGTAAGCCAAGGTAGGTTTTTCCCAAAGGCCCAATTTTGAACCCCCCCATTAAAAAGAGGGATGAAAAGCCCCCAGGGGAAAGGGGGGAAGGGGGGCCCGACGGGAAAAAGGCAAACAAGGGGCGGGGAGGGAAAGGGCCCCCCCCGGGGCCCCAAAGGGTTTAACCCCCCGCCTTTTTGCAGGGCAGCAGGGGGTATCAAATAGGGCCCGAAACTTTCCCACCTTCAAACTGGTTTTGGGTAGGAGGGTTTCCTCGGGATGGGGGGGCCGGAAAAAGGCACGGAAAAACACCCGCATAAAAAAAAATGGTTTTGGGGGGGCCAAATGGGAAAAAACCTGTTCAAAAAAAACTAAACCCAATGGTTTAAAGAAAAAAAACATTGATTTAGATGGGGCCGGGCCCCCTCCCGAGACGGAAAAACAGTAACTTTTGGGGGAGGGCAGGGTTCGGGGTTTTTTAAGGGCCGGGGGGGGGAGGGGAAGGCATTTACCAAGAAATGGGTTGGGCCCCCGGGAAGGGTTCCCGAAGAATGTTTTTTTGGGCCCCAGAAATTCCCCAGCCCAAGCACCAGGGGGAAAGAAGCAAGACGGGGGTTCCCCTTAAACCGAGCCTTGGGGAAAACGTTAAGGGGCCCCCTAAGGGGCTTCAAGGGGTATGAATTTCTGCCGGGGGTGGGAAGAAAAAAACTTAAAGAGTGGGAGGTTAAAAGGTTGAAGGAATCCCCAGAGCATCGGGGTTTCGGGGGATGGGGAACGGGGAAAAGACGCCGTGGGGGAACCCAGGGCACAAACCTACTCCCTTAGGCTGGGCCAAGGGGGAAAACACTTTTGGGGGAAAGGGGGCGAAGGGGGGGGTTTGGGGGGGGGGAAACCCCAGGGGGGGAGCCCCAAGAAAAATATGGTTCCGGGGCCACAGAAAAAGCACTCCGGGAAACCCTGCAGTTTTGGAGGGGTTCCCCCATAAAGGTTTTTGACAAGAATGGGGTTTTTTAATTTTTCTCCTTGGCCACCTTTTTCCCGGATCGCTGTACCCCAAAACCAAACATGGGGGTTTTTGGGAGCCTGGGACCAGGAAAACCCGAGGGGGGGCCTCATTTTTTGGGGGCCCAGCAAAAATCCTGGGGGAAGGAGGGTATTTCGCGGGGGGGGAAAGCTCCCAAAACAAAGGGGGCCGACAGAAAATGTTTGCCAGCCGGGGCACAGCCGGGAAACCCCAAAGGAAAGGTAAAAGAAAAAGGGGGAAGGTTTGGGCCCCCCGGGGGGAAAGGGCGGGCCCCAAAATGCGAGGTTGGGGTTTTGAAAAAGCCCTTTTTACATTTGGGGGGAATTTCATCGGGAGGGGGCGTATACAGAATAAGGGAGACAAAAGCCAAAAAAACGGGTTCAGTTCCCAAGGGAAAGATACGCTCAAAACCGGGGTCACCCAAAATACCGGGGGGCTGAAGTCCGAACTTTGGGGATGGCTTAAAAAGGGTTTCAAAAAAAGGAGGTGGGGACCCCTGCTAAAGGGGCCCCCAAAAGTAGGGGAGGGGTAACCACCCCCCTGATCGGGGCCGCTACCAGGTTTCCACCTCGGGGGAGGGCAGCCAACCCCCAAATCCCCGTCGCCCTCAATTCCGGGGGTAGACAGCGGTAAACCCCCAAATTTCCGGGCCCCAAGGGGCGGATGGGCCAAAAAGGCCCTACCGGAAAGCACGCCTGAAAGGGTTTAAACCCTGGTGGTAAATCCGGGTTTCACGAAACCCCGCCGCCCCCCCCCAAAAACCAAACCCTAAAAAAAAGGGGGTCGGAAAAACTGTGGGACCGCCATCCCAACCCGGGGATTCCCGAGGGCTTTCCCCCACAACTTTTAAGGTCGGGGGGCGCCGGCCGGGGGGCAGGGGGGACGAGTAACCTTGTTAAAAACCGGGACCCAAAAAATTTGGGCCCCCCCCAGCGGGACCCAAAATCCGCCTTACTTCGGAGTGGGAGGGGACAAAACCCTCCCCCCCGCCTTTTCCATTTATTTTTTACGGGCCAGAGGGGCAAATTTTGGGGGGGGGAGGAAAAGGCAAGGCCCAACCCCCCCGAGCCCCCAAATTTCCCCCCAGGGGGGCTGGGGGGAAGGGGTTGGGACGAAGCCAGAGCGTGTTTCCCCACGCCCGGGGGGCCTAACTCCGCCCCTGGGGCCTCCTGCTGCCCCCGAGATCCCCCCCCGATTTAGCCTGGGACCAGTTACCCCTGGGTGGCCAAAGAGGAGGCACGCAGAATTTTTGGTGAGGGTAGGCTGTTTACCTGGGAGGGGAGGGCTTATGCAAAAGCTGCTCCCTTTTTCGCCCCTGAGTAGCCCGGGGTGGAAGCTGCAAACGAGAAGGCATGCAAGCACTTAAAAACTATCTAGGCTACCCCCCCCTTGCCTTTACATCACCCTGTTCTTTAAGCACCCACCCAAAAATAGGGAAATTAATGTAAAAGAGGTAATTTCTCCCCAGCATGCACAATATATGATATATGGAGTGCCATGGGTTTTCAATAAACTAATTTGCCCACTTGCTTGGGCTGTTTCATATAGTTTAAGGGAAGGGAGTGGGAAAGAATTGGGGTATTACGTTTTACTTCATAAACTTTTAAAAGATTGAGGTTTTGATTATTTTTTATGGCTGCCAAAAGCAAATTTTAAACATATTCCCGGGCCCCCCCTTTTGGGCAAAAAGTTAATTCGGTTTTTAGTCTCAGTAAATCTTTGTTCTATTACAACATTTTGACTGTGTTTTTTTAAAAAACCCTTTTCCTAGTTTCGTAAAAAATTTTTTCTTGATATCAATATCTGACTTAGAATATGGACTTTTTGGGGGGGTTTGCGTCGTGGCTTGAAAAAGGGGATCTTTAGGGCTTCACGGTCTTCTGTTTAGGGTTACTGGCAATTTTATTGCTCGTTTTAAAATTTAAATTTGGGGCAAAAATTAAGTGCAAGGTTTAAACCCTTTTTTTTATTTTTTTTTTAAAGGCACCATTTCAGGGATTGTTTGCACAAAAAATATTATAACCCGATTTTCTTTTTCGATTTGTTGATATAAAAAAATATTTTTTTTTTTAAAAATATTTTATATATATATAATATATATATATATATATAATATATATATATATATATAATAATAAAATTTTAAAAAATTATTATATATATATATTATATATAATATATATATATATATAAATATATATATATCAAAAAAAATCTAAAAAACCCAAAAACAGGTTAAAAATTTTTTGTTTCAAACCCAAAGCCTTTAAATGGTAGGGCATTTTAAAAAAGAATAAAAAAAAAAGTTTCACCCATCACTTAGACTTTTATGGTAAAATAAAACCCCGGGAAAAATATATATACATATAATATATATATATATATATAATATATATATTTTTAAAATATATATATTTTATATATATATATATATTTTATTTTGTTATAGATGAAACATATAATTTTTCAAAATATATAAAATATATATATTAAAAAATATATATATATAATATATATTTTATATATATATAATATATATGGTATATATTATATATATATATATATTATATTTTTAAAATATATATATATTTATATATATATATTGGGATATATATATCAAAATTTTAAACTTATATAAAATAATATATATATATTTTATTATATATATATATATATA
>NC_051421.1:532657-540271 GCF_015228065.2 Penaeus monodon | reverse complement strand
AGAGGAGAGAGAGAGAGAGAGAGAGAGAGAGAGAGAGAAACGAGGAAAAGTGAGAGTGAAGAGTGAGAGTGAGAGAGGGAGAGAGAGAGAGAGAGAGAGAGAGAGAGAGAACAGAGAGAGAGAAAAAAAGAGAGAGAAAAGAGAGAGAAAAA
The DNA here is from genome assembly GCF_015228065.2 of Penaeus monodon. Classification (NCBI taxonomy): domain Eukaryota; kingdom Metazoa; phylum Arthropoda; class Malacostraca; order Decapoda; family Penaeidae; genus Penaeus; species Penaeus monodon. The sequence goes on along the minus strand of NC_051421.1, from coordinate 540,119 downwards.
AAAGAGAGAGAGAAAGAAGAGAGAGAGAGAGAGAGAGAGAGAGAGAGAGAGAGAGAGAGAGACAGAGGGAGAGAGACAGAAAGAGAGAGACAGAAAGAGAGAGAGAGAGAGAGAGAGAGAGAGAGAGAGAGAGAGAGAGAGAGAGAGAGAGAGAGAGAGAGAAGAGAGAGAAGAGAGAGAAGAGAGAGAAGAGAGAGAAGAGGAGAGGAGAGAGGAGAGAGAGAGAGAGAGAGAAAAGAGAGAGAGGGGAGAGAGAGAGAGAAAGGCTGAGTGAGAGTGAGAGAGTGAGTGAGAGTGAGAGTGAGAGTGAGAGAGAGACAGAGAGACAGAGAGACAGAGAGAGAGAGAGAGAGAGAGACAGAGAGACAGAGAGACAGAGAGAGAGAGAGAGAGAGAGAGAGAGAGAGAGAGAGAGACTTACGTCAGGGTCAACCTCCCCTGCGAGCATTTCCAACTCTTCAGGGGACAGTTGCTCGAGGAGGTCATCAATGTCCACATCTTCATATTGGCTCAGGTCTTTCCCGAAGAGTTTGGTGCTAGCCATCTCCTGTGGAAGAAAATGCCCTTCAGCTGTCTCCTATACATGGGTATGTGGAATAAGTATGATAAAAATAAAAATGTTAATAGTATTCCAAGACCCAAGGCCCAACACTGAAAGAACATTCTGTGAATTTCATTACTACTTGAATTGGGTGTAATTGGGTGTATATAATGTAATCTATTATAATCAGGTGTTCATGATATGCTAAGCAAAACTAGTTATGAAGATGTTCTCATAGAGAACCCTTTGGTGACCGATCGCCAGTGTGAATAGTTATAATAATACTCTTACTGGCCGAATGGTTAGAGCGTCACGACGGCAATCTGAATTTGAGGATTCGAGTCACCGACCGCCGCGTTGTTCCCTTGGGCAAGGAACTTCACCTACCTAGCCACTGGGTGGCCAAGCCAGCACAAGTCAAGTGCTGGTCCCAAGCCCGGATAAATAGAGAGAATGATTACCTAAAAGGTACCACCGCCACTCTCCGTGGAAAGGAACTGGGGACCCTACCGCGTACTCACTCCAAGAGCTTCACAACATGAAAACTCCAATTAAGTATCATTCTGTGACCACGGCGGCTCAGACATAAACCTACCGTTAAAAGACGAATATATATATATATATATATATATATATATATATATATATATAATATATATATATATATATATATGGGGCGCGGTGGCCGAATGGTTAGAGCATCGACCTCAAGACTGTCACGACGGCAATCTGAGTTCGAGGGTTCGAGTCACCGGCCGGCGCGTTGTTTCCCTTGGGCAAGGAACTTCACCTCGATTGCCTGCCTAGCTACTGGGTGGCCAAGCCAGCCCAAGTCAGTGCCGGGTAAATAGAGATGGTGACTCGATAAAAAAAAACACCGGGCGGAAGGCAATGGCAAACCACCGCTCTAAATTGCCAAGAAAAATCATGGAAAAGCCCATGATCGTCAAGGCCGCGGTGGCCGAATGGTTAGAGTATCGGACTCAAAGACTGTCACGACGTCAATCTGAGTTCGAGGGTTCGAGTCACCGGCCGGCGCGTTGTTCCCTTGGGCAAGGAACTTCACCTCGATTGCCTACCTAGCCACTGGTGGCAAGCCAGCCCAAGTCAGTGCTGTCCTAAGCCCGGTAAAATACTGAGAATGATTACCTAAAAGGTAACACCGGCACTCTCGTGGAAAGGAACTGGGACCCTACACGTACTCACTCCAAGAGCATATATATGTATATATATGATATATATATATATATATATATATAATATATATATAGAGAGAGAGGAGAGGAGACTGAGAGAGAGAGAGAGAGAGGCCGCGGTGCCCCGAGCGGTTAGAACATCGACTCAACTGTCACGACGGCAATCTGAGCTCGGGGGTTCGAGTCACCGGCCGACGCGTGTTCCCTGGCAAGGAACTTCACCTCGATGCCTACCTAGCCGCTGGTGAGCCAGCCCAAGATGCCGGTCCCAGACCCAGTAAAATAGAGATTGACTCGATAAACCCGGCGGAAGGCAACGGCAAACCACCGCTCTTAACTGCCAAGAAAATCATGGAAATCCATGATCACCAACGTCTTTGTGGGACAGGGCACTTGAAAGAAGATATATATATATCATCATCAATAACGGTATGCTCATGTTTGAGCAGCCGTGGACCTCTCCACCATCCTTCGCCACTCAACTCGATCTTGCGCTTTTCTTTCCACTTGTACCATCGACAGTCCGCAAATATCTTTGATGTTGTCGCTCAGTCTTGTCTTCGGTTTGCCTCTTCCTCTGTTTCCTATCACCATCCTTGTCAGCAAGTTTTTTTCAATACTTTTACTTCTCATCACATGACCAATAAACTTTAATTTCCTCCTGTTCAAGATGTCCAACAGCCGCTCTTTACAATTTATTTTTCTCAGCACTTCATCATTCGTTTTCTTCTCTGTCCAGTTAATACGTAATACTCGTCTGTAACACATTTCAAAACTACTGATCTTTTTCTTGTCTATCTTCTTCAGCACCCAACACTCAGAACCATATGATTATATATATATATATATATATATATATATATATATATATATATATATATATATATATATATATATATATGTATATGTATATGAACATGTTCTCGTGTCTTTGTGTCTGTGGAACGTGAATGAACACATGACACAGGTGCGTTGGCAAGGTCAGGAGAAGAGAGAAAAGGATGACACGAGAAAGAGGGGAGGAGGGGAGGTGGGGCGGAAGGGAAGAGGAGAGGAAAGGAGGAGAGGAAAGGAGGAGGGGAGGAAGGGAGGAAGAGAGGAGGGGAGGAAGGGAGGGAGGGGAGGAGGAGAGGAGGGGGAGAGGGGAATAGAGGCGGGAAGCACTGTGGGTCAAAGGCTAGGTCAAGGTTTCCCCATATCTGAGGCTCCGCGGGTGTCCCCGACCCGGCGGAACATCGAAGAGGAGAGAGGGAACCGAGAAAAAATGGAGTTAAAAAAAAAAAAAAAAAAATCAAACTACCTAAAACGAAATGCTCTTGCCTTTAGAGAAAACAGGATAAAAAAAATAAGACGTATTGATGATGTATATTCACAGTTTCTATTTCGTTATCAACTTTGTGGAGGCGTGATAATTAGATTGTCTTATCTTGTTCACAGACCTTCACTGCTTCTTATATCTTCTACGCTTATACTTCCTTATTAATCGATTTATCGAAGCAACTTAATCTGAACATAATATAGAACGGTGAGGCATTCGCTAATAAAGGACGTCGGTCAACCGACGCGTTTCATCCGACCAAAGTACAAGACATCCTGTGCAAAGTCAAAGTAACTTACTTAGACTTTGATCCTGTGCTCACTCCATTCACAGGAGGGAGGCTAGAGAAGACCCACCCCCGATCCCTAACAAAGGCCGCACCAGTCCTGGTCCGGTGGCCACTGCCATGACCCGGCCGGGACTTTCTCTCGTTTAATCACCCCTTACCCTCTTTCAGTCTTGCCATTATTCTTCGGAATATTGGTCTATATGCCCTTGTACATATCTATCTATCTGCCTGCCATCAGCTTTAAAGACTGTGAGAAAGAAGACTTTAACCATGGAACCTTCAGAAAACATGATAAGGAAGCCAATGCCACAGCTTCTACGTCACGTCACCAAATAATAACAGACGTAACTTTCGCGAGCGACGGGAGGAGCAAAGGCAGGCTGGTGGCCTGTCGTGAAACAAACTTGCCACGCTCCCTCCGAATAACGTTACGACCAGAAATTACAATGATGCTAACTGCTATTGAGGAAGAAAGGACTAGCAGGTGGGGCTGACCCCAGCCTCCACACCTCCCACCCGTGACGCTGCCTGGAGGGCATCATCTCCGCCTCCTTGTGTGTGTGTGTGTGTGTGTGGTGTGTGTGTGTGTGTGTGTGGTGTGTGTGTGTGTGTGGTGTGTGTGTGGTGTGTGTGGTGTGTGTGTGTGTGTGTGGTGTGGTGTGGTGTGGTGTGGTGTGTGTGTGTGTGTGTGTGTGTGTGTGGTGTGGGGGGTTGTGGGGTGTGTGTGTGTTGTGGTGTTGTGTGTGGTGTCTGAGGTATTGTGTGTGTTGAGTGTAGTCTGAGTGTATTTGTGTGTCTGAGTGTATGTGTGTGTGTCTGAGTGTGAGCATGTGTGTCTGAGTGTGAGCATGTGTGTCTGAGTGTGTGTGTGTGTGTCTGAGTGCGCGCTTGTGTGTGTGTGTCTGAGTGCGCGCTTGTGTGTGTGTGTGTGAGGTGTGGTGTGTGTGTTGTGGTGGTGAGTGTGAGTTGAGTGTGAGTGGTGTGTGTGTGTGTGTGTGTGTGTGAGTGTGTGAGTGTGAGGTGGGTGTGGGGTTGTGTGAATGTGTGGTATATGTTATGTGTTGGTGGTGTGGTGTGGTGCGTGTGGTGGGTGTGTTATGGGCGTGGTGTGTGGTAGGCGTGCGGTGTGTATGTGGGGTTTTTTGGTGTGTGTATGTGTGTGTTGTGTGTGTGTTCGGGTGGTGTGTGGTGTGTGTAGGCGAGGTTTTTGTGTGTGTGTGTGTGGTGTGGGGGGTGTTTGTGTGTGTGGGGGTGTGTGTGGGGTTGTGTGTATGTGGTGTGTGTGTGGTGCGTGTGTGTGTAGTGCGTGGTGGTAGTGGTGTGTTGTGCGTTGGTTATTGGTGTGTAGTGCGTGTGGTGTATGTGCGTGTGTGTGTGTATGGCGTGTGTGTTTGTGGTTTTATGTGTGTGTATGGGTTGTTGTGGTGTGTGTGTAGGTGGGGGGTTTTGTGTGTGTTGTAGTGGCTGAGTGTTGGGTCTGAGTTATGTGTGTCTGATGTGTGTGTGTCTGAGTTGGTGTGTCGAGTTGTGTGTGTCTGATGGTGTGGTCGAGGTTTTTGGTGTCTGAGTGTATGTGTGTCTGAGTGTATGTGTGTCTGAGTGTATATGTGTGTGAATGTGGGTCTGAGTGTGTGTTTCTCTCTGTGTGTATGTGTGTGTGTCTGAGTGTGTCTGAGTGCGCGCGCGTGTTTGTGTATGTGGGGGGAGGGGGTCTGATGGTCTGAGTGTGTGTCTGTCTGAGTGTGTGTGTGTGTGTGTGTGTGTGTGTGTGTGTGTGTGTGTCTGAGTGTGTGTTCTGAGTGTGTGTGTGTGTCTGAGTTTTGCATGTGTTGTGGTGTATGTTGGTGTGTTGCTGTGTGTATGTGTGTGTGTGTGGTGGTGGCGCGGCTGTTGTCGGGCGGGCTGTGTGTGTGTTTTTGTGTGTGTGTTTTTTTTGTGTGTGTGTGTGTGTGGTGTGGGGTGTGTGTGTGTGTCTGATGGCTGATTATTATGTGTCGAGTTTTCTGTCGAGTGGGGTGGTGGGGTTTGTGTGTGTTTGTGTGTGTTGGTGTGTGTGTAAGTTGGTGGTGTGTAAGTGTTGTTTGTTAAGTTGTGTTTAAGTGTGTGTGAAATTTTGTGGTGTGTGGTGTGTGTGTGTTTTGTGTGTGTGTGGTTTTTTTTTTTTTGTGTGTTTTGGTTTTGTGTAAGTGTATGAGAGTGTTGTTGGTTGTCTGGGGTTGTCGAGTGTGTGTGTGTTGTGTGTGTGTGTGTGTTGGTTGTGTGTGTGTGTGGTGTGTTGTGTGTGTGCATGTGTGCGTGTGCATGTGTGCGTGCGTGCGTGCGCGTGCATGCGCGTGCGTGTGTCTGCGTGTGTGTGTGTATCGAGGTCGGTCTGTGTCTGTTTTGATTGTGTTGTTCTGGGTGGTGTTTTGCGTGTGCGGTGTGTGTGTGTGTGTGTGTGGTTGTGTGTGGTGTTTGTGTTTGGGGTGTGTGTGTGTGTGTGTGGGTTTTGTGTGGGGGTGCGTGTGTGTGTGGTCGTTGTGATGGTATGGTGGTAGTTACGCTGTGTGGGGTGGGGTGTGCTGAGGTATGTTGGTCTGATGTATTTTGTGTGTCGAGTAAGTGTGTGTTGAGCGGTTGGTGAGTGTGTGCGTGGTGTGTTCCCGTGTGCGTGCGTGCGTGCTGCGTGTGCGTGTTTTTGGGGGTTTGTGGTGGTGGTGGGTTGTGGGGTGTGTGTGTGGTTGTGGGTGTGTATGTGCGGCGTGTGTGTATTGCGTGTTTGGTGTGTGTATGTGCGGTTTGTGGTGTATTGGGGTTTTTTTGTGTGTGTGGTGTGTGTGCGTGTTTGTGGGGTGAGTGGGTTTGGGGTTTGTTGTGCGTGTGTGGTGTGTGTTTATGTGCTGGTGTATGTGCGTGTGGGATGTGCGGTGTTGTATGTCGGTGGTGTGTCGAGTGTATGTGTGTTGGATTTGGTGCTGAGGTATGTGTGTGTGAATGGGCTGAGTTGTTTTTTCTGTGTGTGTGTCTGAGTTTTGGTCTAGTCGCGGCGTGTTTTTTGTTATGGGGGGGAGGGGTCTGATGGTCTGAGTGTGCGCGCCTGTGTGTGTGTGTGTCTGAGTGTTGTGCGTGAGTGAGTGTGGGGTGCGTTGTGGTGTGTTGTTTGTGGTGTGTGTGTGGTGTGTGTGTGGTGGTGTGGGGTGTGTGTGGGTGTTGGTTGTAGTGTTTTTGTGGGGGGTTGTGTGTTTGTGTGTGTGTGTGTGTGTGTTGTTTGAGTGTGTGTGGTGTTGTGGTTTTTGTGTTTTGGTGTGGTGTGTGTGTGTTGTGTGTGTGTGTGTGTGTGTGTGTGTCTGGTGTATGTTTTGGTGGGGTCGAGGTTGTGTGTGTGTGTCTGAGTGTATGTCTGAGTGTATTTGTGTGTGTCTGAGTGTATGTGTGTGTCGAGTGTGTGTGTGGTTGAGTGGGCCTGTGTGGGGTCTGAGTGTGTGTTGTTGTGTGGTGCGTGAGTGAGTGTTGTGTGTGTGTGTGTGTGTTTTGGGTGGTGTGTGTGTGTGTTGTGTGTTTTTTTTTGGAGTGAGTGTGTCTGAGTGTGTGTGTGTTGGTGTGTGGCTGAGTGTGGGGTTCTGAGTGGTGTGTTTTAAAAGTGTGTGTAAGTGTGAAACCCCTGAGTGTGTGTGTGTGTGTGTGTTGTGTGTTTTTGGTGTGTGTGTGTGTGGGTTGTGTGAGTGTGTGGGTCTGAGTGTGTGTGTCTGATGTGTGTGTGTCTGAGTGTGTGTGTCTGTGTGTGGGTCTGGGGTGGCGTGTGTCGAGTGGTGCGTGTGTTGAGTATGAGTGGAGGGTGTGTGTGTGGGGGGGTGGGTGTGTGCTTTGGTGGTGCTGGTTGGCGGTGTGTGTGCGCTTTTATGTGTTTGTGCTGTGGGTGTGTGCATGTGTGTGTGGTGCATGGGGTGTGTGGCATGTTTTGGTGTGCTGTGTGCGCGCGCGTGTGTATGTGTGGCGCGTGTGTATGTGTGTGCGCGTGTGTATGTGTGTGCGCGTGTGTATGTGTGTGCGCGTGTGTATGTGTGTGCGCGTGTGTATGTGTGTGCGCGTGTGTATGTGTGTGCGCGTGTGTATGTGTGTGTGCATGTGTGTGTGTATCT
>NC_051421.1:521340-527557 GCF_015228065.2 Penaeus monodon | reverse complement strand
AATATTATATATATATATATATATATATTCATATATTATAATATATACATATATGTGATATATATGTCATGTAATACACACACACCACACACACACACACACACACACACACACCACAACACACACACACATACACATCATCACATAACACTGCGAAAACATGCAAAATGCTACACAACACCACACACACCAAAAACCACACACCACAACAACTCGCACACAACACAGCGCCGCACAACACACAAACACCACGCACGCGCCCCACGCCACACACACACCACACACGCGCACACCACACACAAAAGCGCGCGCGCGCGCGACACAAACATGCACAATGACATACACAAACACTCACACACACCATACATACATACACATACACACATACAAAACACAAACACCACAAAAACACACGCGCGCGCACAAACACGTGGACAAACACGCACGCACGCACGCGCACGCACGCACACACACACACACACACATATGAATATATATATATAAATAAATATATATATGAACATATATACATATATATACATATACACACATATATATTCATATATATATATATATATATATATATATATATATATATATATATATATAAATAATGTATATAAATGTGTATATATATTTATACATATATGCATACACACATACATACATACAGTCCACTGCAGGACGTAGGCCTCTCCCAATCTTTTCCAACTTTTTCTGTCTTGTGTTTTTTGTTTCCATTCTCGGCCCCCAAATTTCGTTATTTCGTCACGACATCTTGTCATTCATTGGTCTGGCCCTTGGTCTCTTTATATTATCTATAACCCATTCTGTTTCATTCTTAGTCCATCTGTTATCCTGTCTCCGATGTATATGACCTGCCCATTGCCATTTTTTCTTTTTGATGCTCACAAGTATATCTTCTATTTTTGTCTGTTCCCTGATCCACGTCGCCCTCATCATATCTCTTAGGCTAATTCCCAGCATCAGTCTCTCCATCCCTCTCTGGGCACTTATTAGTTTCCTCTCCAGTAATTTGGTTGTAGTCCATGTTTCTGATCCATAGGTCATAACTGGTAGGACACATTGATTAAAGACTTTTTAAACATAATGGCAAAGAGCCTCATAGTATGCTACTGTCTGCCAAAGGTGCTCCAGCCTAGACTGATGCGTCGCTTAAGTTCCTCTTCGCTAGATGTGTTTGTCTGTATGAGTTGTCCTAGTTATATATACTTGTCTACTACCTCTAGCAATTCACCTTGTACTTGTATTTGTTCGAACAGAACTCTACTGTTGAACATGATCTTAGTCTTTTTCCTTGTTCATCCTAAGTCCGATTTTCAGACTTTCTCTATTCAGATCATTTATTAGTTGCTGCATTTCATATGCAGATTCACTGAAGAGAACAATATTATCTGCAAATCTTAGATTGTTTAGATATTCGTCTCCTATCTTGATACCCTTTCCATTCCACTCAAGCTTTTTGAATATTTCCTCAAGACAAGCTGTAAACAGTTTTGGCGAGATGGTATCGCCCTGTCTAACACCTTTTATAATTGGTATTTTGTCAGTTTCGGAGTGGAGCTTGATGGTTGCTGTCCCATCTTTGTATATATCTTCCAGTATTTTACAATATACCTCCTCTACTCCCTGTTTACGGATAGCTTCTGGTACTGCTGGCGTATCTACAGAGTCAAATGCCTTTTTGTAATCGATGAATGCCATACACAGGGGTTTCCTATATTTGTTTATTTTTTCCTTTATTTGGCTGTGCGTGTGGATGTGGTCTGTTGTTGAGAATCCACTGTGAAAGCCTGCTTGTTCTCTAGGCTGGTTAGAATCCAGACGGTCTGAGATGCGAGTTGTGATGATTTTTGTGAATAATTTGCTGAAAGGAGGCTTATTGGTCGGTAGTTTTTTTAGATCCTTTCTGTCCCCTTTTTTATGTATCAAAATAATTGTTGCATTTTTCCAGGCTTTCGGATACATACATATATATACATATATATGTATATATGTACATTGTAATATATATATATATATATATATATATATATATATATATATATATATATAACAGAGTCTATGAGTACTCTGGTATAGTGGCCTTGCAGGAGTAGTTATAGTTGTATAATGGCTTCACTCTTTATTGATAAGAGTACACACACACGATACGGTGTCTATGGGTAAGCGGGGTCACGTGTCAGGTCAACCCGTCCGGAGGGGGAGGGCTAGGTCGACCTTACCACGTCAGGTGCTGAGCACGAACTGTCGGGTTAGGCGAGGTCAGATAACATCATCTACGCGCTGAGTCATTGGTTCCAAATTGGACTTGGAGCCACGTGGTAAACAGCCACGTGGTCCATTGGTAACAGAAATAGCCTTATGTGTATGCCATATTGTTCGGCCACCTACTCACGCCTCGCCCTCGAGGGGCCTTGGATTTGCCTCAGTTTTGTAATACTGAATGTTAATATTTGTGCTTGTGATTCATTCTCTGTGTGAGGTCAGTCTCATTTTCTCTCTCATTCACCCTCGCTATCACTCACATACATGCACGTACACACACACACACACACACACACACACACACACACACACACACACACACACACACACATTCACTCAGTCATCCATGCAGAACAAAAGACACTCGAACCTTTTCATTAATAGGGTTTGTTGCTGTTGTAGTGTCGGCATAAAGATTTATCATGTATTTCTTTTGTCCGCAATTTTGTCAGTCATGACGAGTGACTCCTACATGATGTACATATTACATTTATTTCTTCTCTGTGTGACGATAATTGGTTCAAGTAAATCCTTGCGGATTACCAATGTCATTTCCCTTATCTACTCTCATATCTATCAGAGAAGGTCGGTAGTTCAAGCCAGGTCCATGCGGATCGCTACTGACGTCTCCCTCTCCTATTTTTTTCTTTTTCTTTGTGAAAGTATCTTTGTGAATAAAACACAAAGCGAAAAAAAACGATGAAAATAAAATTAAAAACCCACATTAAAAACCGCAAATTTATATAAATAACTGGCTAGTGGTACTTAAACCCCCTCTTCTCTGTTGCCTTTCTTTTTCTCTTACTATCTGGTCTTTATATGTATGATCCGGTTCCCTGACTATTTATAGCAGTTGGACCGATGATAACCGACAACGGACCGAAGGAGGACCCTGCTGCAGATACAGTCACCTTAAAATGCTGTGGGAAGGACGTCACCTGAAGATCGCCATAGACCTGCGGACCAGGATGTTCGTCAGACCACGTGTTAAGCTGTCCCATGAAGTGGACGGGCACTGCCTGCCGAGACACCCATAGATCCAGCGAAGACCAGGAACTCGCCAGCGCAGGTACCAGTTGCCCCAGGATGTTGAGGATGGGCATCGCCTGCCTGGACGACCACAGATCCAGTCAACTCCAGGAGCTTGTCAGCGCAGGTATCAGATGCCCTAAGATGCCGCCCCTGCCTGGACGCCTGTAGATCCAGATGAAGATTACGAGGACGTGAGAACGAGCATGCTGCCGAGAAGGACCTGGACGAGATCTGTGAGGAACACCGCTGAGTTAGGCCTGAACAAGGACTACGAGGAAGTCTAGACGAATCCAAAGTCAAGGAGGATCTGTGCGAGACTTTCGAGGACGTTGAGGATGGACAGATTACATCGAGGACCAGGAAGATGAGGACAACAGGGATGAGCAGCCATGAAGATGCACCAGGACAATGCATGCGAGAACGAGATGACCAGCCAAGTTAGGTCAAATCTAAATGCCTCGAGTGCGAGGCGTGAGTAGGTGGCCGAGTAATGTACGATGTAGCAGACGGGACTGGTGACCTCACCTTGCTCCCCCCATACCTCCTCCAGCTGCTTCAGTCACTTCCAGCAGCTGGGATGGTCACTACTTATACCAAGCAGGACTTAGACCTAGACAGTTCGTGACCATGCCCCTGGAAGGCCCGGCCTACCATCCCTCAGGCGGGCAACCTCATGTGACCCCGCGACGGGGACGGTCACTACTTATACCGGGGTGACCTAGACCTAGACATTTTCATGCCCAAAACGCCCGACGTGGAAAAGGTCGGCCTCCATCGCCTCAGGCGGTCCCCTACAGTGACCCCCGTACCGCTTTACCCTAGACATCGTCTCGTTTTTCCTTTTCTGTGTTGAAATCTTATCAATAAAAAGTCCGCCGTTTTACCCTTTTCACTACCCCCGCAAGCCATTCAAAGGGGTTTTATGTTTTTAAAAATTTATATCCGTATATGTCTAAAGTCTATGTATAATATTGGAACCCCCCCTTTCCCTTGGCGGGCGAAAACAAAAGGTCGGGACTAGGAATCTACCGCAAGTCGCTGTGAGAGAAGGAGAGTGCTCTTACAAGCTGCCGCAATGCGACTCCGCTAACGTAGTTCACCCGACCACAAGACGCCCACGCTCCTCCCGGAAGCTTACGAGGGTGACGCTCTCTTCCCTCCCTTCACAAACCATTCTCTTCTCTTCTCTCCTCTCCTTTCTTCTCCTCTTGCACTGTCTGTCTATCTGTCTGTCATTGTCTGTCTGTCTGTCTCTCTCTTTCTCTGTTTCTCTCTCTCTCTCTGTTTTTTCTCTCTCTTTTTCTCTCTCTCTCCCCCCCCCCCTCTCTCTCTCTCTCTCCCTCTCTCTCTCTCCTCTCCCTCTCTCTCTCTCCTCCTCTCTCCTCTCTCTCTCTCTCTCTCTCCTCCCCTTTCCTCTCTCTCTCTCTCTCTCCCTTTCCCCCTCTCTTCTCCTCTCTCCCTTTTTCCTCCCCTCTCTTTTTTCTCTCTCCCCTCCTGTTTCTCTCTCTTCTCCTTTTTCCCTTTCTCTCTCCTCTTTTCCCTTTCTCTCTTTCTCCCCTTCCCTTTTCTTTCCTTTCTCTCCCCTTTTTTCTCTCTCTCTCTCTTTTTTCCCTTTTTTTTCCCCCCTTTTTTTTTCCCCTGTTTTTCTCTTTTCCTTTTCTCTCTTTTCCCTGTTTTCTCCCCCTCTCTTTTCCCCTGTTTCTCTCTCTCTCTCTCTTTTTTCTCTCTCTTTCCCTGCTCCTCTCTCTCTTTTCCCCCCTCCTCTCCTCCCCGCTCTCTCTTCCTCCTCTCTCTCTCTCTCTCCGTCTCTCCTTCTCTCTCTCCTCTCTTCTCTCTCTCTTTTTTTCTCTCTCTCCCCTTTTTTCTCTCTCTCCCCTTTTTCCCTCTCTCTTTTTTCTCCTCTCTTTTTTTCTCTCTTTTTTCTCCTTTTTCCTCTCTCTCTCTCCCCCCGTTTCTCTCTCTCCTTCTCTCCCTGTTTCTCTCTCTCCTCTTTTCCCTTTTTCTCTCTCTCTCTCTCCCCTTTTCTCCCTCTTTTGCCCTTTCTCCTCTCTCCTCTTCCTGTTTTCTTTCTCTCTCTCTCTTCCCCTGTTTTCCCTCTTCCTCCCTCTCTCCCTTTTCTCCCTCTCTCTCTCTCTCTCTTCCTCTCTTTTTCCTCCCTCCCCTCCTCCTCTCTCTTCCTCTTTTCTCTCTCTCCTTTCTCTCCCCGTTTTCTCTCTCTCCCCCCCCCTCTTTTCTCTCTCCCCCCCCTTTTTTCTCTCTCTCTCCCCCCCTCCTCTCTTTCTCCCCCCCCCCTCTTCCTCTCTCTCCCCCCTCCTCTCTCTCTCTCCCCCCCTCTCTCTCCCCCCTTTTTTTTCTCTTTTTCTCTCTCTCCCCCTTTTTTTTCCCCTCTCTCCTCTCTCCCCTTTTTCCCCTCTCTTCTCTCTCCTCTCCCTCTCTCTTTTCTTTTTTCCCCCCTCCCCTCCTTTTCCTCCCTCCCCCCCCCCCCTCCTCTCTCTCTCCCCCCCCTCGTTTCCTCTCCCTCCCCCCCCCCCCCTGTTTCTCTCTCTCCCCTCTCTTCTCTCCTCCCCCCCTCTCTCTCCCCCCCCCCCTTTTCTCTTTTCCCCCCCCTTTTTTCCTTCCCCCTCCCCCCCTCCCCTCTCTCTTTCCCCCCTCCCCCCCTTTTTTCTCTCTCTTCTCTCCTCTCTCTGTTTTTCCTCTCTCTCTTTTGTTTCCTCTCCCCTCCCCCTTTTCCTCTTCTCTCTCTCTCTCCCTCTCCCTCTCCCCTCTCTGGTCCTCCTCCCCCTTTTTCCCTCTCCCTCTCTTTCCCCCCCCTCTTTTTCCCCCCCCCCCCTCTTTTCCCCCCTCCCCTCTCCCCCCCCCCTTTTCTCTCCTCCCCCCCTCCCCCTTTCTTTTTCCC
>NC_051421.1:506340-513840 GCF_015228065.2 Penaeus monodon | reverse complement strand
CCTCTGTGCTTCACAACTCTTTTAGCTCTGAATTTCCCTTAAGTCTGCAGTGACTTAATGAAGACATAAATGAACACAGGAAAAAAAATGTTTTGTTTTGCGTCCCTAGACGGATACATAGACTAACGTAAAGTTCTAAAGAATGACGATAATGGCAGAGCCAATCTTCGCATCAAACTGCATGAGAGGGAACCCCTCTTTGCAACAAGCTGTAACCCTAATATTGAAATGATGTCATGTTACTCGAGTGCAGAGGCGCCTCTCCTTCCTCCCTCCCTCCCATGCAAACCAACACTGCTGAGACTGGAGAAATAGAAAGGAATATATATATATAATATAATATAATATATATAAGAGTATAGATATATATAGATGAGATAGATAATAGACATATATATAGAACATATACTATATATAATAGACATATACATATATATATACATATAAGAATATATTTACATATATATATATATACTATATACTATAGTATATTTACATATATATATAGATATTTACATATTATATATAATTTTACAATATATATATATATTCTACAATATATGTAAATATATATATATATATAATATATATATAGATATAGATATAGATATATATATATATATATATATATAACACATGAGAGGAGTGGAGGGGGAAAAACACACACACACACAAACACAACACACACACACACAAACAACACAACACACACACACACACACACACACACACACACCACACCACACACCACGGCACGCACGCACCACACACAGAATACACCAACCCATCACACAAACACACAATCATTCACTCATTATATCGATGAGATATATAGTATATATACATATAGAATTAGATATTAGAGATAGATATTATATATATATCTTAAGATTGAAGATGATATATAGATTATATAATAATATCTATTTATATTTTATACTATATATTGATATAATATGATATAGATAGTTATATATATATATATATTATTTTAATAATATATATATAAATATAGTTATAACATAATATATAAATATAACATATTATAATAAATATCTATATATAATTAAATTATATATATTTATAAATATATATATATATATATATAATATATATATTAATAATATAGATAATATATATATAAATATATATATAGATAATATATATATAATATATATATAATATATATATATTAAATATATATAATATATATATATATATATATATATATATATATATATAAATCATATCTATAATATATATATATATACATATATATATATGTATATATATATATATTATATATATATGTATTTAATATATGATATTTATTTATATTATTATGTTATAATATATATATCATCACATCAAAACGTAGCTCATATTTGAGCAACCTTGGCTTCTCCACCGTCCTTTCACTCAACTCGTATTCTACGCTTTTCTTCCAACTGTGAAACAGAGAGGAAGAAAGAGAGACGGAAACAGAGAGAGAGGGAGGAGAGAGAGAGAGGAGAGAGAGAGAGACAGAGAGAGAGAGACAAGAGAGAGACAGAGGAGACAGAGAGAGGGAGAGAGAAGAAAGGAAACAGAGAGATATGGAGAGGGAGAGAGAGGAACAGAGAGGGGGAGAGGGGGGGGGGAAGAGAGAGAGAGGAGAGATAGGGAGAGAGAGAAGAGGAGAGAGAGAGAGAGAGGAGAGAGAGAGAGAGAGAGAGATAGAAGAGGGAGAGAGAGATAGATAGAGGAGAAGAGAGAGAGAGAGAGCGAGAGAGAGAGGAGAGTGAAGGGAAACAGAGAGAGAGAGAGAGAATAAAGGAAACAGAACGAGAGAAAGAGAGAGGGAGAGAAGAGGAGTAGAGAGAGAGACGGAGAGATGACTGAGAGAGATAGAGAGAAGAGAGAGAGAAGAGAGACAGAGAGAGAGCAGAGAGAGATGATGAGAGAGAAGATGTGTGTGAGAGAGAGAGGGAGACGAGGAGAGGATGGAAGGAGGAGAGAGAGAGAGGGAGAAGAGAGAGAAGAGGAGAGAAGAGAAGAGGAGAGAGGAGAGAGAGGCGAGAGAGAGATAGAGGAGAGAGAGAGAGAGGAGAGATGAGAGAGAGAGAGAGAAAGCGGAAACAGAGAAGCGAGAGAGGAGACGAAAGGGAAGGAAACAGAGAGAGAAAGGGAAACAAGAGAGAGAAAGAGAGACGGAAACAGGGAGAGAGAGACGGAAACAGAGCGAGAGAGCGAGAGAGAGACAGAGACAGAGACCAGAGGAGGAGATGAGCCAGAGAGAGGAGAGAAGAGAGGAGGAGAGAGGTGTGAGAGGAGGAGGAGAGAGATTTAAAGAGAGAGAGAGAGAGAGATACAGAGAGAGAGAGAGAGGAGAGAGACAGAGAGAGACAGAGAGGACCAGAGAGGAGAGAGAGAGAGAGAGAGCTAGGAAGAGAGAGAGCGGTGAGAGAGGACGGAGAAACGATAGAGTGCCGAGGGGAGATGAGAGAGGAGAGAGAGGGAGGAGGAGAGAAGAAGAGCGAGAGAGGAGCGAGGAGAGAGAGAGAGAGAGCGAGAAAGAGAAGAAACAGAGAGAGAGGAGAGAAGGAAAACAGAAGAGACAAGAGAAGCGACAGAGAGAGACAGGACAGACAGAGAGAGAGAGAGAGAATGATGAGAGAGAGGATAGAGGGGAGAGAGAGGAGAGAGAGGAGAGAGGAAGAGAGAGGAGAGGAAGGAAAACAGAGAGAGAGAGAGAGAAAGGAAACAGAGAGGAGGAGAGAGAGATGGAGGAGGCGAGGCGACGTGGGGGGTGGTGGGGTGGTGGGGTGTGGTGTGGGTGGGAGATGAGGGAGACGAGAGAGGAGATGAGAGAGAGAGTAGAGAGAGGAGAAGGGGAGACCGAGAGCGGAGAGAGGGTGAGCGAGAGAGAGAGAAAAGGGAAAACAGAGAGAGAAAGCAAGAGGAACAAGGAGAGGAGGAAAAGAGAGACAGAAACAGGTGAGGAGAGCGACGGAAACAGAGCAAGAGAGCGAGAGAGAGAGAGATAGAGCGAGAGAGAGGAGAGGTGGGGAGAGAGAGAGAGACGAGAGAGAGAGGAGAAGAGAGAGGAGAGAGATGCGAGATGAGAGGGAGAGATGAGCGAAGGGGAGAGAGAGGAGAGAGAGAGGGGAAGTAGAGGAGAGAAGAGAGAGAAGAGGAGAGAGAGTGACGAGGAGAGGGAGAGAGAGAGAGAGGAACAGAGAGAGAGA
Source organism: Penaeus monodon (assembly GCF_015228065.2). NCBI lineage: Eukaryota > Metazoa > Arthropoda > Malacostraca > Decapoda > Penaeidae > Penaeus > Penaeus monodon. Next base: position 510,613 of record NC_051421.1, on the reverse strand, counting down.
GAGAGAGGGAGAGAGAGAGAAAAGGAGGAGAGAGGGGGGGGGGGACAGGAGAGAGAAGAGAGGAAAAAACATGAAGAGAGAGAGAGAGAGGGACTAGGAAAAACAGGAGAGAGAGAGAGAGAAACAGAGGAGAAAGAGAGGAAAAGAGAGAGAGACGAGAGATGAGAGAGAGAGGAGAGAGAGGAGAGGAGATGAGTGAGAATGAGAAGAGAGAGAGAGGAGCAGAGGGAGGAGAGAGGAGAGGAAGGAGAGGAGGAGAGATAGAGAGAGAGATAGAGAGAGAGAGGGAAGAAACAGAGAGAAGAGAGAGAGAAGAGAGCGAAAAAACAGAGATGAGAGAGAGCTGAAGAGAGAGAGGCGAAAGGGAAGAGAGGAGAGAGAGAGAGAGAGAGGAAAGAGAGGAGAGAGAGAGGAGGAGAGAGATGAGGGAGAGATGACGAGAGAGGAGAGAGAGAGAGAGAAGTAGGATTGAGAGGGAGAGGAGGGATCTGAGATTGAGAGCGAGAGAGAGAGAGAGAGGAAAAAGAAGAGAGAGAGAAAACCAGAGAGGAGAGGAAAACAGATGAGAGAGAGAGAAGAGGGGAAACAGAGAGGATGAGAGAGGAGAGAGAGGAAAACAGAGAGAGAGAAGAGGGAGAGAGGAGGAACCGAGAGCAGAGAGAAAACAAGAGAGGGAGAGGAAAAGCCAGAGAGAGAGAGAGAGAGAGCGAGAGAGAATGAGAGTGAGGGGAGAGAGAGAATGACTGCGGAGAGAGGAGAGATGCGAGATTGAGAAGAGAGGACGAGGAGAGAAAGAGAGAGAGAGAGAATGTGGGGGGGGGGGCAAACAGAGGAGAGAGAGAGAGAGGCGGACAAAAAACAGGATTGAGATGGAGACGAGAGAGAGGAAACAGACGAGAGAGAGAGAGGAGGAAAAACAGAGAGAGAGAGAGTAGAGGGGACCAGAGGAGAGGGAGGGAGAGAGATTGAGAGGACGAGAGACGAGAGAGAGAGAGAGAGCTGATGAGAGAGTAGGCGAGAGGGGTCGGAGGAATGAGAGAGAGAGAGAAGAAGAGAGAGAAGAGGAGGGAAACCGAGGAGAGAGAGGGAAACAGAGAGAAAGAGAGAAAAAGAGAGAGAATGAGAGGAAGAAGGAGGAGAGGAAGAGGTGAGGACGAGAGAGAGAGAGAAGGAGTTGAGAGAGACGAGATCGAGACAGCAAGAAGACCGAGACGAGAGAGGACGGGAGATTGGAGAGAGAGAGAGAGAGCGGGTGGAAACAGAGAGGCAAACAGAGAGAGCAGAGAAAAAACGAGAGAGAGAGAGAGAAAAACAGCGATGGGAGAGAGAGAAAAACAGAGAGAGGAGAGAGAGGAGAGGAGAGAGAAGAGTGAGAGAGAGTCGGAGATGAGAGGATGAGAAGAGGAGAGAGAGAGAGAGAGGAGAGAGATAGAGAGAGGGGGCAGAGGAGAGAGGAGAGAGAGGAGAGGGGAGAGGAGAGGAGGGGGAAGAGAGGAGAGGAGGAGAGAGGAGGAGGAGGATGGAGGGAGGGGAGAGAGAGGGAGAGGGGGGATTGTCGAGACGTAGAGAGGAGCGGGAGGAGAGAGGAAGAGAGGAAGGGGAGGAAACAGAGAGGGAGAGAGAGAGAGAGAGAGGGGAACAAAAAAAAATAAAAAAAAACCAGAGAGAGAGAGAGAGGAGAGGACGAGAGAGACGAGACGAAGAGAGTAGGAGAGAGAGAGAGAGAGAGAGAGAGGGAGGAGAGAGGAGAAGACGAGGAGAGAGGGAGAGGATGAGTAGAGTGATGATGGAGGAGAGAGAGCGAGAGAGAGAGAGAGAGAGAAACAGAGAGGACACGAGAGAAGAAAGAGAGAGGAAACAGAGCGCGAAAGCGAGAGAGAGGAAACAGGAGAGAGAAAGAGAGAGAGAGGAAACAGAGAGAGAAGAGAGAGGAGAGGAAACAGAGAGAGAAAGGAGAGAGAGGAAACAGCGAGAGAAATGAGATAAGAGAGGAAACCGCGAGAGTCGAGAGGGGGGAAAAAAGAGAGAGAGAGAGTAGAGAGAACGAGAGAGAGAGAGGAGAGAGGAAACAGAGATGAGAAGAGAGAGAGAGAGGAAACAGAGAGAGCGAGAGGGGGGAAACAGAGAGAGAGAGAGAGAGAGAGATGGAGGAGAGAGGAGGAGAGGAGGAGAGGAGAGAAGAGGAGCGGAGGAGGAGGAGAGCGAAAAGAGGAGGAGAGAGATGAGACGACGAGAGGGGGGACGAGAGGGAGAGAGAGAGGGAGAGCGGAGCGGAAATGGGGGGGGCGGAGGGAACAGAAGAAAGAGAGGAGAGGAGAGAGGAGAGGAGAGACGAGGAAGAGGAGAGAGGATGGAGCGGAGAGAGAGGAGAGAGAGAAGAGAGGCGGAGATGGAGAGAGAGAGAGGAGAGAGAGCGAGAGCGAAAGGGAAACCGAGAGAGAGAAAGGGAAAAACAAAGAGAGAGAGAGAAAGGGAAAAGAGAGAGAGAAACAGAGCGATGAGAGAGAGAGAGAGAGAGCGCGAAGCGAGAGAGAGAGCTGAGAGAGAGACGGAGATGAGAGGCGGGAGGAGAGAGGAGAGAGAGAGAGAGGAGAGGGGAGAGAGGGAGGAGAGACGAAAGAGGGAGGAAGAGAGAGACGGAGAGAGAGACAGACAGACAGACAGACAGACAGACAGACAGACAGAAAGAGAGAAGAGAGAGAGAGAAAGAAAGAGAGAGAGAGAGGAGAGAGGACGAGAGGAGAGGAGAGGAGAGAGAGAGAGAGAGAGGAGGGAGGAGGGAGGAGAGGAGAGGAGGGAGAGGAGAGTGAGGGAGCGAGAGAGAGAGCGGAATGGGAGAGAGAGCGAGAGAGAGAGAGGGAGGGAGTGGAGAGGAGAGGGAGAGCGGAAGAGAGAGAGAGAGAAGAGAGAGGAAGAGAGAGAGTAGAGGGGGAGAGGGAGAAGGATAGGGAGGGAGAGGGAGAGGAGAGAGAGAGGGAGAGGAGAGGAGAGAGAGAGAGTGAGAGAGATGAGAGAAAAAGGACGAGAGAGAGGGGAGACGAGAAAACGAAGAGAGTAGACGGGAGAGAGAAGAAGAGAGACGAGGCGAGTCAAGAGCAAAGAGGTAATTAAAATGTGTTGTCTGTATACATAGATATTGACACGTACAGTAATACAGAATAAGTAGAAGATAGAAAACCCCAAGTTAATTAATGGTAGGGTAGATATAAAATCAAATAGAATATAATAAGATGGCCACCTCATTAGAAATAGAGGTACATGGTGTGTCTTTGCATTTAAATGCGTGATGTCACTGACAATTTAAAAGATGCTCATTTAATTTCATTTTGAAAGTAATCAGGTTGGAGATGTTTCTAATATTTTGTGGTAGGTTGTTCCATATCTCGGGTCCTCGGATTTTGGCATTTCCTTGAATTTGTTTTCCGGTATGGACCTTTGACGTACAGAGAGTTAATCTGTATGGTTTGGATGCCCTATTTGTTACCAATTGTTGAGATGAATCTAACCAATGAGGATAGTCGCCCTTTATGAATTTATGAATTAGTATTTTTTTTTTTTTACGGTGGGCTCATGTTTGAGCGGCCGTGGTCACAGCATGATACTGTGATGATATCTTGGAGTGATACGTGGTTAGGGTCCCAGTTCCTTTCAAGTTAGAGTCCGGCTTGTTTCCTTGTAGGTATAATCTCCTATGCTCTATTTATCGGAGTGGACAGCAAATGACTTGGGCTGGCTTGCCCACCCAATGGCTAGATAGGCACTTCTAATCATTTTTCTTAATGGGGGTTATGTGGTCGGGGAGAGGGAGGGAGAGGACAGACCACACACAACACACACACACACACACACACACACACACACACACGCGCGCGCACACACACCACACGGGCGCACACCCACTACGGCGCACACACACACACACACACGCGCGCATGCGCGCGCGCACCGGGAGTATAACAGAGAAGAGAAAACGGTCCGAAACAGAAGGCAGGCATCGAGGAACACCGAGTACTTTCGTAGTATCCTAAGTTCTCTCTCTCTCTCTTCTCTCTCTCTCTATCCTCTCTCTCTCTCCCTCCTCCTCTCTCTCTCTCTCTCTCTCTCTCTCTCTCTCTCTCTCTCTCTCTCTCTCTTTCTCTCTCTCTCTCTCTCCTAGAAGATATCTATCACATGGGACGGGAGTGCATGAGTGTATGCGAGAAAGTTCATGGAGGGACGACGACAGTATGCGTTATACTTTCTACGACCCAAATACCCCCACGCATTCAGCCTC
>NC_051421.1:498840-501340 GCF_015228065.2 Penaeus monodon | reverse complement strand
TTCAGACTTCGGTTATAATGTGTAAACAATGGCGTATCTATATCCCATAAAATAAACGAGAATGGTCCGATCTTTGTCAACGGGTGATAACGGCTGCCTCTGTGGAAACTCGAGGATTGTAGGCCTATTTGACATGTAGTCGCCGATCGGATAAACTGTTCTTACATCATATATTTCATGTGCATGTGTTCATTGGAGACCGAATAAGTAAGAAAACACAAAAAGTAACAATAACACGATTATTACTATATACATACAAAACAAACGTAAACAGTACATGAAATATATATCATCATCAATAACGGTATGCTCATGTTTGAACAGCCGTGGACCTCTCCACCATCCTTCGCCACTAAACTCGATCTTACGCTTTTCTTTCCACTTGTACCATCGACAGCCCGCAAATATCTTTGATGTCGCTCTGTCTTGTCTTCGGTTTGTTTCCTATCACCATCCCTGTCAGCAAGTCTTTCTCAATACTTTTACTTCTCATCACATGACCAATAAACTTTAATTTCCTCCTGTTCAAGATGTCCAACAGCCGGTCTTTACAATTTATTTTTCTCAGCACTTCATCATTCGTCTTCTTCTCTGTCCAGCTAACACGCAGTACTCGTCTGTAACACCACATTTCAAAACAATTGATCTTTTTCTTGTCTATCTACTTCAGCACCAAACACTCAGAACCATATGATGCAATTGGGAAAACTAATGAGTTCAATAACCTGGTGGAGAGGTCCACGGCTGCTCAAACAAGAGCATACCGTTATTGATGATGATGTACACATGTACACTTGTGTACACATGGGTACATGTACATCCAACAAGCATGTTTTCATATGAAATTGTACATGCATGAAAACACTAATACAAGTGGTTTGAGACCACCAGTAGCAGGTAAGGTAACCAACCTTACAATTTTCCTAAATTTTTTTAGGGGGTACTCATGTCATTTTCGTCATAACTCGAGACCCAATTATATTTTCACTCTTTTTACATTATTTTAGAGGAAAATTAATGTACTTTCTTTAGTAATCAGTTCATAAAATTCTATTAAAGGATACTGACAGAAAATTAACAAAAATATTCACAATTTTCAACTGGATTTTCTCAAAAATAAAAAAATAAGCTCCCGTACCGCCCTCGTCTCACAGTTTATTCGGTCCAAATTTTGTGATCAATTTAAAGCTTATAAAAAGCGCGATTAGTCACGGGCTTTTTTGAATTTCGGTCCTGTTCTTTTTTGGCAAACTAAAAAAAAAACAAAAAAAAAAAAAAAAAAAAAAAACAAAAAATTGGAGAAATAACTAGCCAAATTTCTTAAAAAAAAATCAATAAAGAACGCAAATAACTTGAAATTATCACTTTTAAACAGATTTTTTTTTATCAAAAATCAAAATGGGGACAAGGGCGGTACGCAAGAAGCGTATGTGGATGAAAAGTTTTTGGGGGGCGTCGCCCCCTTGGGCAAATTTTCACAAAATTTACAGCAAGGTTGTTGAATGGTTACTATAAACAATAATCCAAAATTTGAAGAAAATCAGAATAAGATGAGATTTTGAATTTAATAAGCTTCACCCCCCATTTTTCCCCTCCCCCCACATTTTCGGGACAGGATCGGGAACGGCCTTTAATTGCTGGACCCAGTTTAGTAAGCAGAGTTTTTTTTTTATTGCAAACATCAAACCACCGCTCCAGAGCTAGACCTGTCAGAACGTCTGTATTGATTGGGCGACTAAAATGACAGTTCGTTTGGCACCAAACTGTCAGTGAGAAACCTGTCTATTTATTTGTCTAATTATCTGTCCAGACTTGTAAATCATAAAGTACCAGTCGTAAGCTGCGCCGTTTCGCTTCCTCACTGTTTGGGCTGTACGTATGTATCCTTTAGTGGCCTGTTTGTCGTTGTGGGGACTCTGCCCCCCCCCTCCGGTGCCGTTTGAGTTGTGTATGTGGTCCATATGGGTGCGTGGCAACTGTTTGTGGAAAACCCGTTTGTGATCGTTGGTCATTTTGCATTGGTGTGCGTGCGTGTCCGTTTGTGGTGTGCGTGCGTCTCCGATTGTGGTGTGCGTGCGTCTCCGTTTGTGGTGTGCGTGCATGTCCGTTTGTGGTGTGCGTGCATGTCCGTTTGTGGTGTGCGTGCGTGTCCATGTGGTGTGGTCGTGTGTGTTTGTGTGCGTCTCGTGTGTGTGCTGGTCCATGTGGTGTGCTGTCGTGCCGTTGGTGTACTGTGGTGGTGTTTGAGTGGTAGCGTGTGTGCTGTGGTGTGTGTTGTTTGTGTTGTGTTGTGTTGGTTCGTTGTTGTGTGTGTGTGTGTGCGCGCGTATGTGTGTGCATGAATGTGTCGGTTGTGCATGCGTGTGGTGCGTAGTGGTATGCTGTGTATGCTGTGTACAGTGTGTGCTCGCGGGCACATGGTGGTATGTCACATGTGTGTCTGTGTCGCATGTGTGTGTGTCGCATGTGTGGTGTGTGCATGTTGTGTGCGCGTTGTGCA
>NC_051421.1:470599-493740 GCF_015228065.2 Penaeus monodon | reverse complement strand
ACCCCCAAAAATCCCATTAGGGGATTTTTTGAAAAGGACCTCTGGGGAGTAGCATTCTGGTACGTCAGCATATTCCTTTCTAGCCATCCACCTGCAGACAACATTTTAGGTCTAGGCTGTGAGAATGGCTTGAAAAATTTACTGTTGATTATCCCCTTCCCCCGCAAAAATCTAAAACAAGTGATTTAAAAAGATGTATTTTGGGAAGTTCCCACATCCATTTCTACTCTGGGAGATTTAAAGGGTTTTGGGTTTCACCTCTGGGGAGAACATTTTTGTGCAACCCCTCGGGGAAGGGCCTTGGGTCTTTTTTTTTAAAAGAGTAATGTTTTTTTACTGAATATGACACTCCCACACATTTCCAAATTAAAAATGGGACTTCTCCAATAGCCTGCCCAATTTGGGCTCACCTGATTCAAGATAAAATTTCATTGGGGAAAGTCTTGGAAGACTTACATGGAAGAAAACCGTTTTCCAATATTTTTTGCAGGAGGTAATTATTCCGTCAATGGAGTGCAGAGAGGGGCACTTAAAAATGCGGTTTTTTTAGATCAACTGCAGTATTTCAGGGATCTGTAAAGATTTCAGTGTGTTAAAGAGCTGTTAAATCATTTAATCAAAAATTTCCCTTTGCAAGAAGCATCCTTTCCCCCAAAAGTACTGACTTTACCGTCGCCCTCCATTCCATGGGGGGGGTGATGAAGCCAACAAGCTGTCGAGAAGGGAAACCCTTTATTAAGGCTTTTGAAAATTTTTCCTTTTTGCGTTAACCTTGACCCCTTTAAAAAAAAGATCCACCCCGGGCCCAGGCAAGTGCAAAGGAGGTGGGAAACGTCGTGGAAACATTTCCCCCCAGTTAACTCAAACCCCCCCTTAGCATGGAAAAAGGGGACAGGTGCGTAAGTCGCGGGAAAGCCCCCCAAATGTCACCACCTGCTTTGAAATAAGCATAATCTCACAGACAAAAAAATTTGCTATGACCCAGCTAAATCCATGCAAGATTTCTCTGGAAATTTTAACTGCCCTTTCCCCACTTTTCGGCTGAACGGGAAACGACACTCAGGGGTCATTCTTCAGTAGGACTGCAGCAAAACTTCCATACAATTGCCATTTTTGCGCAAGGAGAGGGAAACTTCGGGCCTTTGCATATAAGACTGCCCAGGAAGTGACGATATTTTCCATACCAAATGATATCTCACTTACACGAGAGCTCCCCAGAAGTTCTTTTGGACCTATTCATAGGACTATAAGGAGGGTACAGTGCCATCCACATGGAAAGAGGCTATAATCATTCCTTTTCCCTAAACCTGGCAAAGATGCTTCCACACGGGAAATTAGAGACCATTTCTCTCACCAGCTGCATCTGCAAGCTGACGGAGAAAATATTAAATTTTAGGTGACATTGCTGCTGGGAAAAAGAAAAGGGTGTTTTGGGACGATTAGAACGACCACAGATGCACCTATAAGGATGGTGACTGCTATACAGAATGCCTTTGCACAGCGACGTTAAAATGTTAGCAGTCTTCTTTTGAAACCCAGAAAAGGCTTACGATACCATTAGAAGCATGGGACCAACTTTTTAAATGGTATGACATTGGTTTAAGAGAGCATTACCACCTCATACAAAGCTTCCTTGCTACAAACAAGTTTAGAGTTTCGTTGTGGGAAACAAATTCTTTTAACCTGGAAGTTTCACTGGAAGGGTTCCCAAAAGGGAGTGTGACCTGTTTTTCCATTTCTTTAAATACTTTGTAAAGGTTTGTTCCAAGGTGCTGTCCCCCTCATTTAACTGTATGTGGATGACTTTACACTGTCTGTCAGGAAGGAAGCTTAACAGGATTGTAAGGACACGTCAGTTGCAATAAAAGCAGGTTTACGAGGAAATTTCCATCCTTCCCTCTATTTAGAGCAAAACCCAGTGGGGAATTGTTCCAAGAAGGTGAAGTTACTTGGGGCTAATTTTTTACTCAAGGTCAAAGGGTGCCTTACATCAAACTAAATGAAGGCTACAAAAGCCTTAGTATTTTGCGGGTTCTTTCACTCTATCTTGGGGTGCAAACGTATTGCAACTCTGCATGCGACGAGGCTACTGAGAAAATGCTAAACGTCTTTCTTCTGCTCACTGCTCAAAGCCCACACCTTTTTTAAAATTTCAAACCCAACTGTAATATTGCGTCCTCCTTGGTATTTAAAATGGCTGAAGAAATCCTCCCCTTTCCCCCAAAACCCGACCAAATCCAGCTAAACTTGTTTTGCCAAGGGGGGGAAAAATTGGGGATTCCCCAACAGCCAGAACCTTAGGGATTAAATTTTAAGATCTTCCACAAGATTCCTCTTTTCTCCTACCATGGGGGGGTTTAAAAACCAATTTTGGATTAGACCCGGATTCCCTTTTGTATTTTTAAATTAGTAGTCCGGGTTTTAATGTGTCCCTGTTTATAAAAGAGGGGGTTCTTCACTCTCAGAATACGGGATCAACGGCAAAGACTGAAACCCCCCAGTACAGATTCTAGAGTTTTCTTTTAAAACCCGAGTCAACTTATACGATAAGCACTCGGAAAAGCCAAAAAAGGCGTTGGGTAGCCCCCAGTACCCCAAATAGATGTAAAGAACCCGAAAAAATACTAAGCACTTTTGTACCCTTTTTTCATTTTTAACTGTTTGATGTGGGCACCCATGTAACCCCTGATAAAAAATTAGACCCAAGACTTCACCTTTTGGAAAAAGCAGGGGTTTGCTCCTAAATAAAGGGAGGATGGAACTTCCTCTTTTTTGGGGGAAATGAAAAACCCGGGTCATGCGGGGGAAAAGTTAAACCCGGGTATGTTGCCCATGCCAACCTGATTTATTGCAGTTGCATGAGTCCTTGCATACCCTGTCAGCTTCCTCCTGAGCTACAGTGTAAGTCCACCCACATACAGTTTTCATGCAGCACTTGGAAAAAAAAACCTTTACATTTCATTTTTAGCAAGACAAACGGGGTCCACTTAAGACATCCCTTTTGGACACCTTCCAGCTGATTTTACAGATTAGAGAAACGTTTCCCCCCCCAACTCAAAACTTCCCTGTTCCAAAGATTTTGTGTGAAGGTAGGTAAGCTCCTCTTAAAAAACAATGTAATCAGTTTTTTTTGATATCTATGCTTCCAAGTAGTACCCGTAACCCCTTTTTTTAAAGGGTCAAAGAAGACTGCAAACATGTGACGTCCGCTGTGTAAAAGAATTCTGTATAGCATTTCCCCTCCTCAGAAGGGGGTCCCCGGGTCGATCACTTTTTTTTTTAAACCATTTGTAAGGGGCCAACCATTTTCTTTTTTAGCACCATGTCAACCAAATTTACCTTTTTTTCTCCATCAGCTTGCGATACAGCGGGTTAAGAAATCACTGTAAATTTCCGGGTGTGGAAGCTCCTTGCCGGTTTAGGAAGGGAAGTTTTATGCCTCCTTCCATGTTCCCCCTCCCTATAACCTATTGAATGGGTCCCGGGAACTTCTGGGAGGTCTCCATAATGAGATACATTTGGGGGAATTTTGTCATTCAGGGGGCGTCTTAGGGCAAGCTTCAAAGCAGAGCCCACTCCTTGCGCTGAAATGGCAAGTTGTATGGAAGTTCTGCTCCCTCCTACTAAAAAAAGACATGAGTGTCTTTCCTTTTTCAGCCCGAAGAGTGGAGCATCTGGCAGTGTAAGATGCTCCGGGAGATCTCTAGCTCATTTGAATATCTTTTTTTCTGGATTTTTTGAGGATTATGCCATCTATCTTCTAAAAAAGGTTGTATTTTTTCCACGATTTTTACATGCCTTGTCCCATACCCGGCTGGGTTTTCCAAATTTTTAATCGGAGACATACTTCTCTAACATCCTCTAGCCTCCTTTAGTATTTTCCCTTGGCTCGGGTTCTTTTGGAATGGATCAAGTTCATCCGGGGATTGCTTCAATGCCTTAATGCATTTTCTTGCCTGCAGCTTTTTTTGGCATTTCAGCCCCCCGTAATTGTTCAAAAAAGTTTCCCAGTCGATATTCATGTCACCCTCTGCATAATTCGCTGGAAAAAACCATTCACCCCCCCAAAAGATTTACATGGAAGCAACCATTTCCCAGTCTTCCTAAAATGAAAAGTAAAATTCAACTGGAATCAGGTGACCTATTGACAGGACTCCAAGGCCCTTCCCCTCGGGGGTTGCACAGGTTTTTTTTCCCAGGATCTTGGGAGTATTTTATAAAGGTTTGTTTACCTGGGAACTTTTGCCACAGGCTTTTTCCTTTTTTTTTGACGGCTCATATTTCTTTACCTGGCAAAAGGACGGACCTTTAGCCTTTTTCTTCAAAAGGGATTCGTCTAGCAGCTGAGCCCTTGTGGATGTTTGGTGGCACTGGAGCTGTCACCGTTGAGGCCCCCAGGACCCTGCCTGATGGCTTAATTACCCCCCCTTTTGGGGTAAACTTTTTAACGGCTCAGGATTCTTTTGCCTGGGCAAAGGGCTACCTGGCCTTTTCCTCCCAAGGGCATTCTCTTAGCAGTGGAAACCCTGTGGATTGGTTTTGGGGGGAGCTGGGCTTTTTCACGTTGAACCCTCTGGGGCCTTTTCCCTGTGGCTCCAAAGACCTTACTTTGGGGGGGAGGTGCTCTTCAATGGACCCTTTACTTCCACTCTATTTTTTTGGTGAAAAAACTCCCAAGGGAGTTTCACAATTTAAGACTGAGGTTTAAAGGGAAAAAGGGAGAGTTTGGGGGGTCAAAAAAAGCACGGGGGGTTGGCTGGAAAAGGAGGATGACTAGAATGAAGCAAAGGGCCTACTGGCTGTGCAAACCACAGCAGACAGGACATTTTCTTTGCCTCTGAAAAATAAATTTCTCCTTGCTCCTTTTACCAATACTTCTTTTTCAAAAGTACCTTTTACAGGTTTTGAAGAAGCTTATGAGCTTTTTTGAGGAACAGCATTTCGGGCCTGGACGTTTTTATCCCCTTGATGACCTTTAAAAACACACCCTTGGTTTTTTCCCTTTTTCCTTAAAGCGCAAGAGTTGGCTCCTGCCCCATAACCCTGCAGTGGAAGCACTATGGCTTTAACCTTGAGGGGCACCAGCCAAATTAAAATCATTTTTTGGGGGGAAATGTTTTAAAATTAGAAGGAGAGCTGGTGCACTTTCCAAAAACCTCAATAACTTTTTTTTTAAAAAAAATCTTTAGTTCCCCTAACAGTTTTCCTCAGAAAAACCCCCTCAGGGTTCGGGAAAAGACAATTCCCGATTGAAGTTTTTGGTGAAGAAAACTGAAATTGAGCCCCGGAATGTTTTTCATTCGCATGTAGAGGTCACTCTCGTCTGGTGACGAAACCTAACTATCAGGCTACCATCTCACTGTGGGGTGATGGTGGTCAGTTTTTTACATACCTCAACTATTCTCCCATGTATCTCAAAAATATCAAGGTCCCCTTATTGAAACACCATAATGTTCCCCTTCCTACTAAGTACTACTGAGAATACTTTTAATTTTACCAGGGAAGATTTTTCCTTAATGACTGAGGAGGCTTTTTTCTTACCTTTTAGGGGCTCGGAAACCATTTCAATTCCCATTCTTGCCCCCTTTGGGAAACTGGGAAAGGTTCCAAGTGACATTAATTTTTTTCAAGAGGGAATGGCCCGGGGGTTTTGTGGTCGTCAGGGAGAGAGCTAGATCTTTGTAAATTTTTTAGAAAAACTCAAATTAAAATTCTTTATTTTTTCCCCCCCACCCTGGTTCGAGGGGGGGAAACTGTAGTTGGGGCTCTAAAAACTCCCAACAGCCACAGGGGTAATGAAGAAATATACACGCCCCTATTTTCATTTGTTGGCAATTGGCGGGCCTATGCCTGCCACTGAAAGGTGCCTATTGACCCTAGCCATATTTAACCAACCAATGACTTACCGGCCTTGATCAATCACCGGTCTAACCAGATAGAGGACTAGCTGCAGAATGCAGCATCCCAGCATCACTCACCTCCAGGACTCCTGTCTCAAAATAATACAGGATGCCACGCCACGGCAAAAAAACCCCGTGGGGAGAGTTTCTCCCTGGGTTCAAGATGGAATAAACAAGGTGGGTGCACCATCCCCTCTCATAGGTCTTGGTGCCCCAGGAATACATTTTGTCCCCATCCCTCACTGGTGACGGGTGACTGGTTGAGCCATGCATGAGTAAACCCTGTGGCTAGCAACTCCTCTTTGGTCCCTTATTCCACAAGAGGGGTGGCCTGATTTAGCCCAGTCAGGTTTCAGTTTGTTGGTCTTCAGGAGGAGAAGGGCAACCCAGTCAATGTCGCTGTTTGGCACACATACTGCTTATTTTATGGCAAATATTTCCACAGCCTCCAAAAACAGGTTGACTCCCTTCAGACCTGCTACTAAAAGGACATAAACATCAGCCAAAAACATGTCTGTCCATGAGATTGTTCAGCAGATGACCCCGAGATGGGGAGCACAAGATGAACTACCCAAATACGGGTTGCTTGCTCCCCCACCCGAAAATTTAACCCGAAAGGGCGGTCCAAAACGATCCAGGCCGGCAAAAGACTCTGAAGGGAGAGTCTGGACCCCCTAGATGCTCCCCAGTTCAAGGTTCCCTCTAAACATGAAGGTTTTCGACATGCCACCAATTAGTGAGAGTTTGGAGATGCAGAGGAAAATCGGTGCTAGAGACAAGCTACCCTGAATTTCCTGCAAGAAACCAAGGAGCTTTAAAATGGGAGGAAAGTGTGTGTCCTCGCCACTGAATCCTGATAGGAGGTCAAGATAGTGCTACAAAGGCTTCTTCACTTTTGCATGATGTGGATCGATATCACACTCACAGGTCATGGAGGCTTCAGGGAATGTCGAAAGGGAAGAGCCCAACCAGCTAATTTCCGGGTGACCCCTGAAAAGAGCCCCAACCCACTCCCTTGATCTGGGTAACTGGGGCACCTTAAGCCTAAGAACTGTCTGACCACTTCGATGCTTTAAATCCAAAGATACGGTCACCAACCAGACTAGCTGCAAGGCCCCAAGCCTAAAGTGGTGTCTGTAGAAAAGGCACACAACACCGAAGTTTTGCCTTAAGGCTTCTCTGCCAGGAAATTGGTGATCCTCAGGCGACCAAGAGGTTGCTAAAAATCGATCCATACTTTGTTCTTGCTCCCTCAGGCACCCATGTTTGGGGACAGACTTCCTGACCTCCTAAGAGAAGGGAAGCTTCCTCCACAGCCGAAAACTGGGATATTCCAATCAAAAGGAGTTTTCTGACCATTTCAAAAGTGCAGAAAAAGAAACCACAGGAATAAAGGTTCAAAGAGCACTGCAAAAGCTCCCTAAGAGACAATAATCTCCTCTTTGATAGGAAGATATGACTCTCCTGTTGACTCCCTTTTCTTCCTCCCAGTAACAACATCTTTTTGGGGGGTCAAAGTGAGGAGGCGGGGAAGGTAGTTATGGTCGCCATGACGGCAGTGACCCAGACTGTTGTAGTCCTGAAAGGGAGGAAGCTGAACAGAGCCAAACCAGCCCCACCCTTCCACAGGGCGAGACTTCTCTCCCCCAACTCCAACCCTGGCCATGCCCTCATAGGCAAGCCAAACAGGCTGAATCTGTGCAGCCAGTGCCAGAAAAGCTGACCTTACCCAGTTAAAGTCAGCAAAGAGAAAAAACACCCACAAAGCCTGAAGTGAGAAAAGGGTAAACTCAACAAAGTCTGAGCTACCAAGGCCTCTCCAACCACACAGTGGTCCCAAGGATAGCCTGACAAACAGCCCAAACCAGTTGAAGATCCCTCAACCAAGCGAGGACTTCACAATAAGTTGTCAGACTCTATTAACAGACTCTGAAAACAAAAGTAAAGAAAGTCTATGATGTAACTATCACCAAGTAACATCATGACACACAATCTAAGCATACTACAGTGGACCATTCATGGATTTAATATAAGAATGCCGTTCTCCACCCCAATAGTGGGATTAAGGAAAATTGACACTGTCATGCTCCAGGAGCCATTAATAAAAGGGACTGTTTACTTCTCAGGGTTATCAATGGTTCTGCTGCCAAGCACAGCTGACAAAAGGCTTGATCTCCTTGGTCAGTGTAACATCCCCTTGCTCCACAACAGCCGAAAACACCGCACGTGGAGAGGTTTTTTGAATCTCTTTGGTTGAGATTCACAGGCTGTAGGAGCTTAAACATCAGCCAGGTCTGTGCTACTGCAGCACAAGACTGAGTGATCATAAGGAAGACTTCAATGCACACCACCCCAAACCTGGCCCGCCTGCATGGCACAATTTCAGCAGGGCATCACATAGCCAGTGTGTTTGATACTTTTTCCCCGTGATTGCTCTTCTCAAAAGCCAAGAGCCATGCATTAAAAAGGAGGGATTTTATAGACCACAAACTTGGTCACTGCAGCTCTGGTGGAGAAAATTAGATGGTGTGGTCCCATGAGACTTCACAAGTGACCCTTATGGTCACTTGTGACTACCCTCATGGATGCTGGCTCGCCCAAATGCCCCAAGCAAATCCAAGATAGAGAACAGAGAAACGGCTAACTGGTGAGTCTTTCAGAATACCTTGACCATTTTAGAAGCAATGATCCCCAAAGGTGAAAACAGGGAATTACTTAAGCCAGGATTTCAGTGCCATATATCAGCAGCTTTCCGGACTTTTACCTTAAAAACTCAGCCAGGAGTTATAGAGACACCTGTACTTTAAAGAAGAGGTTAAGGAAGGGCAACCACAGAGTGAACATGTGCATAAAACAATTCTGAAAGGGAAAGAAACCCCTTTGACAGCTGAACCACCCTTAGGAGCTGTGGCAACGGGTCAGGGGAGCTACTACTAGCCCTGAAGTGCACACACACACAATCAAACAGAAGCAAACAGACAGGGAATGAGTTCTCTGCGAGAACAATTGCCCAAATGTCTGCCAACCAAACTGAGGCCAAACCAAGAATGACTGGTTGCATGCCCCCACAAAACCCCTCCGTGGGTTTCATAAGGGCATGAGCAAACACAGCTAGCCACACTCTTAACCAACCCCCCTAGGCAGTGTAGGGGCTGGGGCCCAAGATCGGAGAGCCCACCAAGGGCCCCCATACTGGAGGGGTCCCAGAAAAGATAAACAAAAGGGTTTTCCCCGGGTGCACCAAGGGGTAGAAGGGGGGGTGAAACCCCCCCTGGTTCTTTCCCTTTCTTGGACCAGGGAATCTCCCACGGTGTTTGCCGTGGTGGCTTCCGTTTACCAGGAGACGGGATCCTGGGGGTTGGCGATGCGCTGCGGGGGCCCTGCAGCTAGCGACACCCTCTTTGGTCCTCTTTCTGGTTAGACGGGGACTTGATAAAGGCCCCGGGGTCAAATCAACGGCGGTCAAATAGGCAGGTCAAGCAGGCACTGTTTCATCGGTAGTGCATGGGTCCCGCAACTGCCATCAGACAAAATAGGGGCTGCGTTTTTTTCCCCGGGGCTGTTGGGGATTTTAAACCCCAGCTATATTTTTCCCCTCTTTGGACCTGGTGGGTGGAGGGGGGGGGGGGAAAATTAATAATTCTAATTTTTTGTTTTTCTAAAAATTTATAAAGTCAGCTTCTCCTGACGCCCTTCAATCCCCTGACCATTCCCTGGAACTCACGTCACCCGGAAACCCTTTCCGTTTCCCAAAAGGAAAAACCCAGTAAGAAGTCTCAATCTACTCAAAAATTTTACCTGAAAATTGAAAGTATTTTCTATACGTCCTGTAGTGAGACATTGAGGGTATCAATCTGGACCTTGATATTTTTTGAAGTACATCGGGGAATAGTGGGGTATGTCAATGTGATCCTCGCATCACCCCACAGCGGAGGTAACCGATAGTTGAGGTTTGTCAAAAGAGTTAAGTTGCAGGGTACCATTCAAGGTAAACCATAGGTGCCCCCCCTAGTGGGTTCTCTCCCGGGGTTTGGCATGGACCAACTCTTGCCGTTTTAAGCAAAATGGAAAACCAAGAGTATTTGAAAGGGGCACAGGTCTAAAGGGAGTAAAACCTGTCCGGGTCCAATATGTTTTACCACTGCAAGAACCCCTTGAAGTTCTTAAAGAAATTAAAAGGTACACATTTAAAAAAAGAAATTTTTGGGGAAAAAGGGAAAAGGGGAAAATTTAGTTTTCCAAGGCAAACAACGTGCCTGTGTGCTGTTTGAAGGCGGGTAAATCTTTGCTTTGGTTCTAACCGCCCCCTTTCCCCCCGATTTTTCCCCCGGGTGTTCTTACACCACACACTCCCCTTCCCTTTAAAACCCTAAATCCCCAAATTGCAAAAACTGCCTTGGTGAATTTCCATCAAAAACAAAGGAGAAAGGATCTATTGGGGAACCCCTTTTCCCAAAGTAACTTTGGCCTCGGGTGGGGCTCCAGAGGTCTCAACGGTGACGCTAAGGCTGCCACCCTATCCACAGGGCCCCCCCGTTTGCAAATGCCCCTAAAGCAAAGGCTCGGTATGCCCCTTCCCCAGGCAAAGGAATCCTGAGCTTTTAAAAAACTTTTTCAAAGTGTGCCCTTTGGGAGTGTCGGGCGGGGCTTCAGGGCCAACGTGACAGCCCCGCGGCACCACTCCCCCGGGGGCCTCCAGGGGTAGCAAAACCCTTGAAGCAAAGGCTCAGGTCCTTTGCCCAAAAAGAAACCCTTAAAATGGAAGCCTGTGGAAAAAAACCCTTAAAAGTTCCCAAGATCCTGAAAGGGACACCCAAAAGGTGTGGGGAAATCTTGACCACAGGTGCCCCAACACCTTGGGGGGTGTTTAAAAACGGGGATACCTAACCCAAATGGAACTGCAGGGATTCTGCAAAATGGAAAAACTGAAAAACCCTGTAGCTTATGTAACCCGTTTAAAAGGATTTGCCAGCAAAATCATCCCATTTCCCTGAGAGGTTTCCAAATTTAAAAGCCCATTAGGGACCTAATGGACCTGTGGAGTAGCAGCAGAAAGGGACATCAGGTATTCCCTTCCGGGGCCTCCCCCAGAAACACTGCAGGTCAAGAGTAAATAGGCTTGACACTTTTCACTGTTTTTTTTCCTCTCCCCTTCCCCACATAATCTAACATATTGTTTGAAGATTATTTGGGGAAAGTTGCCACACCCATTTCTACTTTTGGGGAGTTTTCATCGGCCACCTTGGGAATACTTGGCAACCCTCAGGGGGGGCCTTGGGGGTTTTTCAAGAGTAATGCAGTTTTTTAAACGTACACTCACTTTTCCCAAATTAAAACTGGCACCCTCCAATATAACCTTTTAATGGCTCACCTTTTCCAGATGGATTTCATTTGGCAGGCAGGGATGACTTACATGGAAGCGCCCATTTTCCAAACTTTGCGGAGGTAAATGGTATTCCACCCCAATGAATGCAGAAATGGCGCTTAAAAAATGCGGACTGATCTTTTTGATCAACTTAATATTTCGGATTGTGAATGTTTCCATGTGTTCAAGATGCTGTTAATCATTTCAATCACGAATTCCCCTTTGCAGCGAACTCCTTCCGAAAGTGCAGGCAGTACCGTCGACCTCCGGTAAAGTAAAAAGCTGTCAAAAAAGAAAGCTGCATTAAGCAGTTGAAACAACGCCCCAGCAAAAAACCCGAGCCGGCCAGGCGAGTGCTTTAGGGGGCTAATACTCATGGAGACACTAGTTTCCTAAATTAAGTCTGGGACCCCTTAGATGGGTATGGGGACAAGGTGTGTAAGATCGCGGAAAGACACATCCTGTCACAACCTATCCGGGGTGTGCCTAATCATAAGACAAAAAAGATTTTGAAAAAAGTGCTAAATCCAGGAGAGTCTCCTCGGGAATTTCCTGCTCGATTCCCCCACTCTTGGGGCTAAACGGAACAGTTGGTTTCCTTGAGGATAGGTGACCTTGTGGGGGTGAGGATTTTGGAAGATTTAATTTTTAATTTCCACTAAGGGTTCTCGCGTTGGAATCCTCCAATTCCCCCTTGGACTAATCATTGATTTGGATTTGGTAGGAATTGGGAAAGGGGAAGATCCGAAGCGAGGTCGGGGGTTTTTGGGGCAGTGTCATTCTTCATAGACTGCAGCAAAACTTCCATCAACTTCCTTTTTTTGTGCGGGGAGGGACTCTCTTTCAGCCTCCCAAAGACTGCCCCAGGAAGTGATGATTTTCCCAACCAAATTATCTCACTTACCAGAGGCCCCCCAGAATTCCTGTTGGACCATCATCAAAGGGTCTATGGGGGGGAAAAAAACCATCCCATGAAAGGTTAATCTTCTTTTTCCCTAAACCTGGTAAAAGCTTCCCCACCCGGAAAAAACAGACCACTTTCTCTCACCCGTGCACTGCACCTGGGAAAAATGGGAAATTTAGGTTGACATGGCTGCTAGAAAAAGAAAATGTGTTTTGGCCCAAACAAAAGGGGTTTAAAAAAAATTTAGATCAATCACGAGGGACTTTGAGGGGGAAATTTTCTAACAAAATTCCTTTTCACGCGCGTCACATAAGCAGTCTTCTTTGACCTTGAAAAAACTTACATAAATACTTTGGAAGCATGGCAACTCTGAAGCTGTTGCTTGTTTTAAGAGGGGGATTCTATCTCATACAAAGCTTTTTTGGTAACGGGAAATTTTTGAGTTCGGGTGGGAAAAAATTTCTCAAAACCCGGAAATCGCTGGAAGGGGCCCACAAAGGGGGTGTCTTGTGTACCCTGTTTCCTTGCTATATAGACTTAAAGGTTCCAATGCGGGTTTATGTAATCTGTATGTGGGTGTTCCGTACTGCCAGGGAAAAAGCCAGAATCCAAGGACCATCAGACTGCAATAAATTAGGTTGTAAAGGGGGCAACATTCTGGGTTCAAATTTTTTTCCAAAACAAACCATGGGTAACATTTCCACAAAAGAGGAAATTCCCCCCCTCCCTATTTTTGGGAAAAAACCCACTGCAATTTGTCCAAAAGGGAATCTTGGGGCTTTTTTTGACCCGACTTTTCATGGGGCCTCACTCAAGTTAAAAGTGTGGCTACAAAAACACTTAGTATTTTGGGGGGTTCTTTCACATTTTCTTTGGGGTGCGCCGACAACGCTTTTGGGCTTTTTCCCGGGGCTTTTCGCAGAAGCTTGTTATGGTGTGAGGCTTATTCATTTTTCAAACCCCCCTGTTCTCCAGATGTTGGAAATCATTCAATGAATTCCAGAAACGTCGGGGCTTTTAGGTCTTCGCCTGTGGAACCCCCGTATCTGAGAGTGGGGAAAACCCCCTCCACATTTACACCCGGGGCTACAGAACCAGATTTACTCACGGACTACAAAGGGGTTTCCGGGGTTCCACTTCAGATTGGTTTTCAACCCCCCTTGGGTTTGCCGATTCTATGGTAGGGGGAAGAGGAAAGTGGGGTGATCTTTAATTAAATCTCCTAAGGTTTTGGCTGTTGGAATTCCCTAATTCCCCCCCCTTTTGGGTTAAAGGTCAAACTGGTTGGTCGGGAAATTTGGGGAAAAGGGGGGAGATCCCAAGCGAAATCAGAAGAAATTTCTTCACACATTTCTAATACCAAGATCGATCAATATACAGAA
Source organism: Penaeus monodon (assembly GCF_015228065.2). Taxonomy (NCBI): domain Eukaryota; kingdom Metazoa; phylum Arthropoda; class Malacostraca; order Decapoda; family Penaeidae; genus Penaeus; species Penaeus monodon. The sequence goes on along the minus strand of NC_051421.1, from coordinate 480,189 downwards.
GTTCGAAATCTGAAAATGGTGGGGGTTTGTAGCAGTAGAAAGGGAAAACTGCATGGCAGTCTTTCTCAGAAACCTCGATCTTCACTGCAAGTTCTGCCAACGAAGCAGTTAAAAAATGACTAGGATCTTTCGAAACCTTCCATTGTTTTTGTGCCCTTTTATCCTTTCAAACAATCAAAAAACTTAAACCATCATGGCTTGCACTGATGTCAAAAATGCAAAAAAATAAATCTATGTTTGGGTGCCCGCAAATGTTGGGATCAGTGGGAATGAGTGGTGATCAGAAGGCCAAAGGGGCTGCCCCCAGCCTTGTATGCTCGTTTTCCTCTCCCACCACCGATGAAACCCACATCAGGAGTTGTTTTTATAGATTGGGGACAAAGGAGCAAAATTGAAACAAAATGAAGGATTTGAGTGACCTTGGCGTTGGGGGACCCCATCCATCCCAAACCCAAAAATGAAGTTTATTAAAAAAGATTAAACAGGCAACAAATGACCGGGACCGTGTGGCTAAAAATGAAGACTTTTTGGGGGGTCCAAAGGGCCCTTTCAGTCGCACATGTAAAGGAAAGATGTGCAACATTCTCAGCCCGAAGACGTATGTACTTGCTCCCCCCTATCACTGAAAAATGTATGGGGGGGATGTGACATGAAGTTTATTAGTTTCCTTGGGGAGCTAAATTTTTAATAAAATTTAAGTATGCTAATATTTTTGTAATAAATTTTCTTAGAGCTAATATTTATGCTTTGATTTTTTAAAGTATTCATTTTTATATGTAATATTTTTAAAAGCTTTTGGTTTTAAAAATTTTAAAATTTCTTTAAAAGAATGTTCGCCCCTAAGACCCAGTGTTTACCAGACATTTAAATAACAATCAATTTATACAACTTCCTTTTTGAGAAGGAGATCGCTCTTTTTTTGCAGTCTGCCTAAACTCCCCCAGTGAAAATTTCCATACCCAAAATTATCTCCTTACCAAGAGCTCCCAGAAGTTTTCCAAAGTTCTAAAGAGGGAAGGCCATCCCCAAAGGAAAAAGGCTATAACCCCTTCCCGTCCCAAACCGGCAAAGGATGCCCACACGGAAAATTTCGACAATTCTTCACCGGGTGCATCTGCAAGCTGATGGAAAAATGGTAAACTTTAGGTTGACATGGCTGCTAGAAAAGAAAAACTGCGCCCCCCTATCAAAATTTGGGTTTTGAAGATTAAGCGACCCCAGGGTCCCGAAGGTGGGAAAATGCTTACAGAATTTTCCTTTGCACAGCGACCCCGTTTGCCATTGCTAAATGACATTGTAAAGGGTTCCCAAATTCTGTCTCAAAAATCTGTATGTGGTGACTTTACACTGTAATGCTCGGGGTGAAATTAAGGATGTCCAAGACCCCCTTAGGGTCAAAAAAAGGTTGTACAGTGGACAACAATATGAGTTCAAATTTTCCCCAACAAGACGTGATATCATTTCCCAAAAAGAGGGAAATCCATCCTTCCCTCTTTTTGGGGCAAACCCACTGCTTTTTTCCCAAAAGGGTGAAGTACTTGGGTCAAATTTTTTGACTCACATCAAACAGTTAAATTTAAGGCTACAAAAGCATTTAGTATTTTCGGGTTCTTTCACAATCTATCTTGGGGTGCAGACCGCACAACGCTTGTGTGGCTTTACCAAGCACTTATTCATAGTAAGCTTAAATTATGGATGTGAGGCTTATTCATCTGCAAACTGTTTCCAGAGGGTTGGTCTCAGTTCATGATGAAGTTTCCAGAATCTGTACTGGGGCTTTCAGGTTTTCACCTGTGGAGTCCCTGTATGCTGAGAGTGCAGAACACCTCTCACATTACCCCGGGGGATACATGAACCTGATTTCCTACACGAGACTACAAAGGATTCCGGGATCCCCTACATCCAGATTGGTGTCCTTGAGGATAGGGGGACATGGTAGGAGAATGAGGAATCTTATGGAAGATCTAATTTAAGTCACTAAGGTTTCCCCGCTGTTGAATTCCCCAATTCCCTCTGGACTAATCAAGTTGAGCTGGATTTGGTAGGAATTGGGAAAAGAGGAGAGATCCGAAGCAGAGGTCAGAGAGAGATTTCTGGCAGTCTTTCTCTAGCAGCCTCGATCTTCACTGCAGAGTTAATGCCATCCTTGCAGCAGTTAAATATGACATGGCAGCTACCACTCAGCCTTGTGTGTCGTTTTCCTCCCCACACACCGACCTAAAAAACCCAGCATCAGGAGTTGTCTTCTTGATAGATTGGATCAATGGAGGCATACCTCCAAAAACAAATTGCGAGGGGGATTAGAGAGACCTGGCAGTTGGGTGATTAGCATCCATCTGAACTGAAAAGTGGAAGTTGCATTAAAAAAGACTTAGAATCTTAGATTTAGACTCCATGGGCCAATGATGGCTAAAAGTCAAGGACTTTGTAAGGGATGCCAAAAAACCATTATTGATCGCACATGTAGTGGAAAGATGTGCAACATTCTCAGCCCAAAAAAATTGTACTTGTCTCCCCCATATACACTGAAAAATGTATTGGGGGAGGATTGTGACATAGAGGGGTTTATTAGTTTCCTTAGGGAGACTAATATTATCAATAAAATTTAATAATTCACTAATTTTATGCATTTAGAGCATAATATTTATGCTTTATTTCTAATCTGTTTATTGTTATTTGTAAGATATTTAACATTTTAATATTTCTATTTAACAAGGTATATTCGCCGCTAATGATTAGTTGTTGAAGCAGCAGATAATTTTAATCAATCAGCGCTGTCACTTCTGTGGGTAGTATTTCCCGGACCTGGAGAAGGCTTTTTAATTAGCAAGTCCTTTTTTTATTCAGGAGACTCTGATCCAGAAGGGAATCAGAGGAAAGCTCTTTCTTGGAGACTATTTCAGGAACAGAACAGCCAAAGTCAGATTCCAAGGTCACATGCCAGAAAATGGAACACCTCAGGATGGAGTCCTCATTCCAGACCTTTTCAACACCCTAATGTCCTGCATCCTCTACATACACCTCCCAGTGGGGTGCAAGATCATCTCCTATGCAGACGATCTCGCAGTCATCTCCACTACACCACATTGCCTAGTCCAGTGCTGTCTGGACCTTGTAGCTGAGGAGTGTTGTAGGACAGGGCTAAAGATCTCTATAGCCAAATCCAAAGCCATATCTCTGAGACAAAACATTTAATGCACAAGTCTGAGAATCCAGGAAATGGACTTAGAACGGGTCCAGGTCTTTCAATGCCTTGGGATAATGATTGACCGGACCCTTTCCTTTAAAAAGGAGGTCCTGTACTTGGTTGACTGAACCAAAGCAAGACTAGCTGTCATGAGAGCAATGACTGGGAGACATATAGGAGATAGACAGAAAGTACTAAGATCATTCTATGTACATGCCATCCGTCTCCTAGTGGACTATGCTTGTCTCCCTGCTTGCTGCAAAACCAAGATTAAGAAAAAATTTGGAGACAGGATCAATCTGAGTGCCCCAAGGTGGACAAAGGCCCTCAACCTCCTCATGGAGTAAACCTTCTCCCCCTGCATTCACGAATTGATCTAATGGCAGCTCAGTTCCTTTCAAATGTTATCCAGGCACCCAGGAACACAAACATGAGACCAAAAATACTCAGACGCCTAGAACAAGACCATGAGGTGTTTGCAAACAAACCCTAGCTGTCTCATACACCCAGGGTGTGTGAGACAGCTATCAGCTCAAAGAACAACCACTTGCCAAGGACATGGATTTTCCCCACCTTGACTTTACTGAAGCCTTGCCGTGGGCACAAACCTTGATTGAGTTCTCTGTTATGAGCTTGTCAAGGAGGAAGAATCAATACCCCATGCCTAGTCTAAAGGCAGAAGCTGCGAGGGTCATTACGGCCATCACTCCTCCGGGTAGTAGAATCTATTTCACAGATGGATCAGTCAAGGCGCCGACTTTGCAGCAAGGGATGCCACACAATCCATGAGAGTAACAGACAATGCCTCCTCACTATAGGCAGAGGCAATTGCGATCATGGGAGCCCTAGCCCATGCGTCCCTGAGGGAAGGACATGTGGTCATACACACAGACTCCAGGGCAGCCACTGCCAGTCTACAGCAAAGCCTACCCAAAGAAATCTACCTCCTGACCACTGGCCTTACCATTGCACAGAGGATTCTTGCTCAGGGTAGAATAATAATCATAAACTGCATCCCTAGCCACATAGACATCAAAAGTAATAAGCTTGCTGACAGACTAGCTGACATTGGTAGGGGTATGTCCCCAAATCCTATGATCATAAAACCTAGCCAAAATATCTTAAGCAGAAGTGTAGTGCCACAGCTTGTGCCTTCCTCCTGCAGCTTCGCATAGAGAAAACGAGATCCCCCCCCCTCAGACTAGTGTTGCAGCAAGCTTACATCATGGTGGCAGGAGCACCTGCTGACAATCCCGCTAACATGGTAAGCATAGAGTGTCTGAGAATAAAATGAGAAGCCATAAATAGCTGACACAGGTCGGGCCATATGTATGAACGACCCGGGCGAAACAAGATCTTCACAAATCCCAAACACCAACAGCAACAACGACCCAAGCCCCACTGTGGTAAGCATAGAGTGTCAGAGAATAAAATGAGGCAGCCATAAATATCTGACACAGGCCGGTATGAAAAGCCTGGATGAAATTAGATCTTCGCAAATCTCAGCCCTCACCACCATATAACAACATCCAACGACCACAACGGTCATTCTAACACTCTCAACATCATGATCCCAACACAACCCCGAGAATCCTTCAAACATGCAAATGGGAAGGGTTTCAAACAAGCTCTTGAAGACACAAGTAACCGATCTCGAGGGGCAAACCACACACACAATAAACACCCACCTTGAACAGTGATATACAGGCCAACATCATGAACTATCAGTAACAAGGGGCTGGGATGCTCAACTATGCACGCAATACAGAGAATTCGAAACGCAAATAACACACGAAATTAATGTTATTAATAAACAACACAGGGAATCACTAGCACAGAGACTATGTCAAAACACGAAAGACCCCAAGACATTTGGGAGCTCATTCAAAATGCTCCACAGGGAATTCTGGCAATAGAATTTCCAGATCTCCCCCACCGAGAACGCCCGATTTGACCACATCCAAGATATTAAGGTAACACACTACCTACACCAACACAGAAACACAGTTCTCCTAGAAAGCATCATTAGACTAAACAATCGCACAGAGGACGGTCCCCTCCCCACACCAATCACACAGGAAGAAATAGTTAACACCATCAAATACACCAAAAACACAACACCAGGAGCAAGCAACATAAACAAAACAATCATAGAACATCTGACAGCCATAATGAACCACAGCTTACGCTATATATTTAATGCAGCACTGGCTACAGGATATTTCTCTGACAAATGTAAACACACTACCATCACCCTCATTCCGAAGTCGGGAAGTCAGCACATGAGGTGGAGAATTACCGCCCCATCTCACTGCTGGAAGTTCCCAGGAAACTGCTGGAGAGGCTAATAACACGCAGACTCATCATACACCTGGAAAACAACAACAAACACAACAGTAAGTAATATGGCTTTCACCCACACAGGCGGTTTCGCTAACAAGCACCAGATCAACATTATTCTACGAGACGTCAGCAAAGCCTTTGACAAGATTTGGCATGATAGTCTCAAAAACAACTTAACACAAATACAACTCCCGACATCTCACGCATCTCCTCTGCAGCTTCCTGGACCACAGGACTATCATAATACACCTGGGCTCACACCTGGGCGCGCCCCTCCACCTCAGAAGTGGAGTAAAAGGCGAGCGTTTTATCACCAACCCTATATATCCTGTACACAGTCAATCTGCCACAACCTACACCTTACAGCAATTCTATTTCCTATGCAGACGATATCACACAGATAATCTCACATCCCTCCAAATCACAACACATCATGAAACTCACAACAGAAAGAGCTATACAGAACATTAGTACCTTTGAGTACCATTGGAAAATACAGACAAATATCAGCAAATTCAAACTCATGCACATAGCACGCAAAATCGCACAACCCATCACAACTACTAACACCAACATAGCATACACAAACAAACTAAACATTCTCGGTTGTCACTTCACAACTACAGGCTTCACATCATATGTAACACAACGAATCACACAAGCACACACAACACTCATCAAACTCAGACACTTCTCATGCTGCACACCACGAACAAAGCTCAGACTCTACAAAACAATTATCAGACCTATTTTTGAATACACACTTGTCCCATTGGTTGCAATATCTAAGTCACAAAAACTCAAAATGCAATCAGTACAGAACAAAGCACGTCTCTGGGTACACGGCACAACAATTCTAGATTTAATTTCTTCAGAAACACTACACAGAACATACAACATAAAACTACTTTACACACGCGTACACAGAGAGCTAAAACACCTAGGCCCGACTAGGCGAACAGGAAGACAAACACCACATCATAGACAAATACACGCACAAACCACACCTTGTGGCCCAGAATTAACACTCACAGAAAACTTAACACCTCCTTCCATGTACCCACCCTTATAACACTGAGCTATATCCATCCCACCATATTTTCATGTTTATGGCTCTATAGAAATAAATTAAAAAACAAAAAACAACAAAATCAGAAGTCAACCTTAGAATCTCCAAGGGATTGGTTAATCCACGCTGCACTAAAAATTGACAAAGAGAGCGACCATCAGCTCTGCCAGCTCACATGCGTGCGGCGCGGATTAGCCAATCACGGGAGAGAGAGGGCTGGCCACCTTGACGTCTCTCAAAGGTATAAATTCGGTGACGCTGTTACCAAAGCTCAGCCTCCGGGCTTGTTCAGTGGTAACATGTCGGCCTCTCATCCGAGGGGTCAATTTTTCGCGCCCCGTGCGAGAAGTTGTAACTGTCGCCTAGAGGTTACTGCTGTGGCTGGGCATCACGGCGGGTAAGGACTAGGTTCAGCCGAGTCAGCACTTGCTGACACATGTGAGCGAGTCGGCATTAGTCGACATAGGCTGGGCTCCCCTCATGGACATTTCCCGGGTGAGTTGCATAAGGTAGACACACGAGTCAGAGGACGAGCAGGATGGAGATGTTCTAAGGGAAAAGGGAGAAAAAAAAATACTACTTAAAAAAAAAAAAAAGTATATATTTTTCTTCTTCTTCTTCTTCTTTTTTATTGTTATGTTCATTTATGTTCTTCTTTACCATTTATATTCCATAACCTATTCACCTCACTTTTATGTCCAGCAGTCATATGTTTACAGTTATTCTCCTTTTCGTTTGTTTCTTTGTATGTTATTATTCCTTTTCGTTTTACTGTTTTACTTTTATGTTTTGTATCACCTTATTTTTATCACCACCATTTTATGCAATTACTTATTTATGCTCTCCTTTCGTCTCCTCCCACCTTGGAAAGTCAGACCCAGTTGTCATAGCAATCAGTTCCCCTACAGATGAAATCTTGTACACTTGATCCGGTTTCATATTCCAGTAATCAATATTACATTGCAATTACTCCCCGTTCACCACATCACCTCATCATCACCTCTATCCTTTTTATCTTCCTAGTGCCTTTTCCCTTCATCATCCATTTGTTCGCCATTTATTTCTATGTTTTGTTACATCTAAATAAAATACAATACAAAAGTACATAAATAAAATCAACTAAAAGTAGAAATAAACAAAAACAAAACAAAAAGGGTCTAGTCCATTTGTTCAACCGCAAAAACAAAAAATAAAATACAAAAAATAAAATCCATAAACATTCTTGATCTTCTTCTTGTCCAAATATAAAGTAAAATTAAAGAAAAATAATTAAAAATTAAAATCAAACAAAAATCTTCCTTTTTCTTCATTAAGTATAAAATAATAATAATTCCTGTCCACATGTTTTTTGCCAGCATAAATAAAAATAAAATACATAAATATAAAAAAAAAACAAAAAACATTCTTTCTTGAGTTCACTTGTTGTAATACTTGCCGTCCTTCCTCTCCAGACGATGATAATAGAAACAAAGAAATGCAATGCAAGGGGTGGTTACCCCCTACTATAAACTACTACTTCTTTCACTTTCACCAGTTTATCTTCCCTCCCCCCTCCTTTATTCACCTCTTTACTTTGTCATTTATGTGTTTACTTTACGAGCCCTCTCGGTGGATATTCCCTTTTCACCTCCATTGGACAGTGAGGTCCCAGTAAGCACTGGCAAGGCCATGAGCTGTCAGCCATTGCTGTAGCCACTGAAGATGCCGACTAAAGTCACGCCAAGAGCTACTATAGTGCCAAGTTAATCCCAAGAGGCTAACATTTATACCACTCCCTAATTTGCCACTCGTCTATATTCATTCTTTTGCCATAAGCCACCTTTTCAGTGTCCCCTCTGTTCAGAAGGTGAACCCCGCGGGCACAAGGGGAGCCTTATTTCATGTCCAAATCCAACTACAAGAAAAAGAAACAGAAAATGAGACTTTCAGCCCAAGGCTCCAGGTCCAGGAGGTCGCAATCCCAAGAAAGGGAAGAGAATCACCTCTCCACCTGAGACAAACACACCAGACTCTGGTCAAGAGACAGCCTCAGAAACTTCCCAAGCCAAATCTGTGATGAAAAGGACGAAACTAAATCCCCCATCCTAAGAGGAGAATCCCATTCTGACTTTGCAACACCTTCGGATGGACTATGGATGAGTTAGTCAGCAGTACTCAAGTAGATGTAGATAATTTTTCAGCCAATCTACCACCAAGTTGAAGCCCAAGTCACCTTCAACAACATGGAAGATAATCCTGATACCCACCTGCTTACTTAGACGAGCCAGAAGTTCCTTATTGCCCCATCTAGTGACTACCTCAGCTATGAAAGCCATTTTTGTATTTCATTCTTTCATTCTCGCCACCCTCACTTCTGGCAAAATTGTCAATATCACACCCTATTCCCCACAACCCAGGTAATACAGAGCCATATTGAAGAAAGATCCCCTAGGTTTACCACTAAATCGCCTCACAGACCTTCCCTACATGGTCTCTGCTGAGTACTGGATATACCGTCCAACCAAAAATGAGTCGGGTCCTTCTTGTCCTGACAAAGAAACCCCAGAAGAAATCAATTTTGGTATCAATGGATACCCACAACCACTTCACAGCTACAACTGCCTATGTTATGGACACCAATAGAAGCAATAGAAACTTCAGTGTGGTAGATGGCATGCATTTACCACTTAAACTGGTCTGTATTTCTTTAGGGAGTGATTATAGTGGGTGTGAGTTCCCACTGGTATGGCTGGGAGCTATAGATGAAGTGAAGATGAACGTGGGAGCCGGAGAGTCTCCACAGTCGGCTATGGCTGCTCCCGTGGCCTGCTGGAGAATTGGGGAATATTGATCTCAGTTCCGGATTCTGCAATTTAAGTACACAAGCGATGTGTAAGTGAGCAGGGAACGAGGAGAGGAGGAGATGGAGAGGCTCCCCAGTCGACAAAGGGTGGGGCAGTAAGTATGCTGAGCTTCAGGTTGCGGGGTCGTGCTGCTACATCAGCATGCTGC
>NC_051421.1:458099-465599 GCF_015228065.2 Penaeus monodon | reverse complement strand
GATTTAAACCCTTTTACAATAAGGGCAGTAAAAGAAAGAAAGGAAAAAATGTTGGATGAAAAAGAGGATTATAATTACTATAAATCCTTAGAAGTTGTTACGGGGTTGTTTTCTCTGCTATTACCATTCTAGCTGACCGAGCGCTACTCCTTGTAAATTTTCATCCATTCTAAAAGCACAAGAGCGTGCAAATCCTCGCCTGGGGGCTGTGTGAACGCATTATAGGACATTTCCTCGATACACTGCCTGGGCATACGCTCCACCGCCGCTACGTGCATCTGCAATGATTCACTTTACATGCAATTGCGCCCGCGACGATTTAGAATTTGAAAATTCTACATGATATCAGATACATAATCAATATTTTTTTTTTTCTATTTCATTATCTACAAGCTTTATCAGTAATGCGTAATGAATCACGCTTTGTTTCCGCCCTGTAGAATAACGAAAAAATATAGAGAGAAAACCATAAGCAAGCATTATTAGGCCTCTAGCCTCTCAAACTCGTCTGTTTACACTCCATCTTCAGGAAAGTTGGGTGAGCGCCGACTAGCATTTGCTGTGCAAAGCTCGAAGTAACATGAGTATGATGATTCATAGGTTGTAGGATAACATACAGCCATCATATTTTGGCGCATGTTTTTTTAGATGAAACATTATGATTGCAGATGAGCAATGTCATGTTTTTGGTTAGAGAAAATTACATAAATGAAGTCTTTTTAACCTGCTGATAGTCTTTAACGTACCTGGTCTTATGAGTAAATTAAGCTCTAAAATTTTTCCCTTACTGGCGATCTTTTGTTTCTTTTTTTCTTTTCAAACTCATATTCAGATATTGTTCTTTCTTTTATTTGCTTCACAAAACCACACCAATTTTCGACATTTTATTTATATATATATATATTTTATATATATATATATATATAATATATATATATATATATATATATATATTATTATAAAATATATATCTTATATATATAATATTATATATATATAATATATATAATATAAAATATATTTTATGTGTGTGTGTGTGTGTTGTGTGTGTGTGTGTGTGTTGTGTGTGGTGTGTGTGTGTGTTGTGGTGTGTTTTTGTGTTTTGGGGTGTTGTGTGTGTGTGTGTGGGGTTTTGTGTGTGGGGGTGTGGGGTGGTGTGTTGTGTGTGTGTGTGTGTGTGTGTGTGTGTGTGTGGGGTTGTGTGTGTTGTGTGTGTGTTGTGTGTGGGTGTGGGGTGGGTGGGGGCAAATAAAGTAACTAAGGGAAGAACAAAAAAAACACACGAATATGCTGAAGGCCTCTTTGCTTTATTGCTTCTTCAGGGATTGCCCTGGAGAAATAATACAGCACGGCGGGCTTTTCATTTCTTAAATATACTTTTCCTTTGAATCCACTCACTGGTAAACCCCAGGTTTTTCTCTACATATACGCATTTATCTCCATAAATGGGGGAATGTTAACTTTTCCACGATCTACCTTTTCCACTCACAGTGAATCCCCAGCTTATTATTATAAATATCGCCCAGGGACCAAATTTATATTCATATAATTTTTAATGTATTAAATTTTGTATTCTGCCGGAATCCTACTCGGTTCATTCCATTCCTATTGCACAGGAAATCTACCCGTGTTCTGCAATTTTTATTCCATTATTTTAAATCTTATTTTCACTTATCCTTCAACGCATTGATGTTTGGTCACCGGTTTTTCCACACTAATATGCACATGTAATCCAGTGCGTTCGCCAAATTCAACAGTGCGGGCAACAACTGTCTCTGTAGAAAATGTTTCATGGCCCTAAATATCATTGCATACTTTCAGAATACAAAATATGTGAATGTTTACTCATCCCAGGATGCTTAGGTCTTGTATTCAATTCCTCCGTGAACCTGTACACTTCATCAACAAGACGCGATATTGCTACATCTAATCATATCTCATTATACTAAGTGTAGGAACTTTTACTGTTTGTGCTAATGCACCCGTCTATGACTCAGGGAGATGAAACCTATGGATTTTTGTGGATAGTCCCCCCATCTTGTGGAGAGGCTCACGGCGACGTTTTGGATTTTCTGGGTGCACTTCAAGGGACCCACGTATGCTACAGCATAAATACTGCTTCTCCTTCCATGGCCTCCTCCAACGCTCACGACAATTATATAACAGTTTTACTGTCGACTGTCAACATAACATTTGAAGGGCACGAAAATCTGATTTATTATTTCAATACACACAGTTTCTTTTGTGAAATTATCATATTACTTTAAACACATAGTGCTCAACCATCTTAATCATTGTATTCTTGTCTAATACTGTAGGTATAATTTACTGGTTTTTTTGTAATCTCCAGTGCTACAAAATAAAATAAAAATATCTTTTAGCTCTCCCATAACTTATTAAGATTGTGACCGACTTTCGCCTGCAATGTGTACTGGGTTTCATGAATAAATGAATGAATTAAGTAAAGTATGTATTGCTTATGTAGCCAAGTGGATCGTTGTAACTCCTATTCCTACGAATCCCCGTCCATACAGTCATATTCCATTGGGCCCTCTCCATTCTCGCAAGCGCTTATAGTGACCAGACTTTTCGAAAACGAACAGCATAGGGCCCTAGTGAAGCAATGCGACAGGAGGGGAGGAATGGAGAAAAGGAAGAGGGAGGTGAGAGGGGAGAAATAGACTACAGAAAGAAAGGTCTAGAGAAAAATGGAGAGAGAGAGAGAGAGAGAGAGAGAGGAGAGGAGGAGAGACAGGGGAGAGAGAGAAGAGAGAGAAGGAAGAGAGAGAGAGAGAAGAGAGAGAGAGAAGAGAGAAAGAAGAGAGAGAGAGAGAGGAGGAAGAAAGCAAAACAGACAGGACAGCCCGAAAGGTAGAGAAAGATGAAGAAAGACGAGGGAAAGCAAGGGCGGAGATCCGCTCTGGGAATTCCAACTGGCCCCCATTTAGCACTTCAGCCACTTGAGCAACAACATTTGGAAATTCAGGAGCCTCGACAGCCATCAAGGTATGCCTCGCCCTCCCTCCCCTCCCCTTCCTTTCCCTTCCCTTTCCTTTTCCCTTCCCTTACTTTACCTTGCCTTTAACCTTACCTTCCCCTCCCTTACCTTCCTTTCTCCCCTCCCTTCCTCGCCACAACTGGATTTCCCCCCGTCCTATTCCTCCGCCTGTTTTATGTCTCATGGCGAAAGAAATCTTGGGAAGGATATTTGGGGGGCAGATAAAAACCAAACAAATAGAATGGAGAGTTTAACAGCGATGAAGAAACTTAACAAGGGTCCCCAGGGCAAAGGGGAGGGGATAATGGACCCAGAGTGGGAACGAAACTGGACTGAACACAGATAAAAGTCCATGAGAAGAATTTTTGGGCTCTGCGGTGGTATTAACGTCAATACTTAACTCTCTCTCTCTCTCTCTCTCTCTATCTCTCTCTGTCTCTCTCTCTCTCTCTCTCTCTCTTTTTTTTTTTTCTGTGTGTGTGTGTGTGTGTGTGTGTGTGTGTGTGTGTGTGTGGGGTGGAAGAGAGAGGAGAGAGAGGAAAGAGAGAGAGAGAGAAGAGAACAGCAGAAGACAGAGAGAAGCAGGAGAAAAGAGAGGAGAGGAGAGAGAAGAAGAGAGAGAGAGAGATGAGGAGGAGGAGAAGAGGAAGTGGTTGTGTGTGTGTGTGTGTGTGTGTGTTGTTGTTTTTGGTGTGTGTGTGAAATGAGTGAGTGAGTGGTGAGTGAGTGAGTGAGTGAGTGAGTGGTGTGTGTTTTTGTGTGTAAATGTATTTTGTATCAGCCATCAACACCTACTCACCCACTCACGCGCATCTAAAGAAACCCCCCAGAAAAGTTGTTTCGATATGATTTCAAACCTGAAAAACGTTTTAAAAAACCTCTCAAGCGACTTTTTGAAAAGAGCTTTGTTTCCCGTTTCACCTAAACCCACCTTCCTCACTTTGGCTACGCTAACAAGCTATCGATCACTGCCCCCCCCCCCCTCCTTTAATTCCGCTCGGGCTCTGCCACCTCTCACGATTCAATTTTTCGCTTCTCCTGCCTTCCTGGGCATTCCTGTTTCCCGTGCTCTCTCCCAGACTAACCTAGCTGCTGTTTGGGAAAAACCTCACTGATTCGGTGATTCGCTTTTTTTCAACTATTTTCGTTTTCCTTTTGTAGAAAACGGAGTATCACAGGGGGTGAAACGCAACAGAGAAGGCAAAGCGGGACCTAGCGCCATTGCGGCCTGCCGAAAGGGGCACGATTGCAATTGGGGTTGACAAAGGTTTGGACAAATAGGAAGAGTACCGATAAAAAACAAAACTATCTTTTAAATCAGTGGTAAAGCAAGTAGACACATATCAGTTTACAATTATGTGGACGAACAGGAAGGTAAAATATATTTTTCTTTAGCAGTTTTTCCTCTAAACAGAGTAATCGTAGAAACACATTTAGCTAATTTTTATAGAAAACAAAACATGTAGCAGCAATAATCGTCTTCAACAGGAAGAGGGATGGTCAACAGTGCACCCATTTCATCAAAATGAACGTAGTCTTTGACATAATTGTTCGCAAAAGCATGGAGACCGGATATGACTCTTATATGTGATATGTTACCATTTCATGGAAACAAGGGGTAAGGTAGGTGGTTAACGTGAGGTTGGACTCAGATAAAAAGGTTGGGCGAAAAACAAACCTGTACAGAAGGCGTGTGAGATAGACTTGGTCGAAAGTTTGCTGTTTCATAAATTACCACTAACGATATATTTTATAAAAATGAAAAATATCCCTATTCAGCACGAGGAATTTGAAATTAAATTCATTGATAATTAACCATATACAAATTTAAGGACCCTTTTTTTCTGAAATTTTGAAACACAGATTATTAATTAAATGGGAAACTCACTCGAACACACACACACACACACACACACACACACACCCCCACACACACACACCACACACACACAACACACACACACACACACACCAACACAACACACGTATCTGTGCAAGCAGTATGAGTGGGTAGGAATGTGAATGAGTTTTGTTATTTATACCATTAGAAATATTTAGACAATGTAATAAGTTTATGATTTCAAATTGTGGTACGTTACATATTAGCAAATATCTGTCTATCTATCTACCCTATAATAAATATATTATGTGTATACAACATACACACACACGACACACCACACACACCCCACACACACACCACAACACACACACACCACACCACACCACAACCACACACACACACACACACACACACACCACACCAAAGAAAAAACACACACAAAACACATAATAGATAGAAAATAATAGCAAAATAGAGTATAATATTAATGCACACACACACACACACACCACACACACAATATATATATTATATAATATTTTTTATATATCTATATATATATATATATATATATATATATATATATAATATATATTATAATATATTATTATATGATATATTTATAATATATATATATATATATATATATATATTATAATGTATATATATATATAATATATATATATATATATATATATTATATTATGGTGTGTGTGTGTGTGTGTGTGTGTGTGTGTGTGTGTGTGTGTGTGTGTGTGTGTGTGTGTGTGTGTGTGTGTGTGTGTGTGTGTGGTGTGTGTGTGTGTGTGTGTGACAACTATTAATAGTGAAATCTGCCTGGAGGGTAACAGCTGTGCCCCCACGCCCTAGGGTGGAAGCGACCCAGAAATACCCGAAGGAGTCAGTCCGAGTCCGTTCCCTGAACAGCGAACACCTTCCCCCCTAACCCGTAGGAGCTGGTGTTCTGGGTGGTAGAACTCACGTTCCTGCCTCCGCTCGAAATCGTCGTCAGCAGCCTACAGGACTACGTAACTACACAAGGGTCATTTTCCTTTTTTTTCCGGTGTCCCCCATTTGTGTGCTACGAAACCAATCATTTTCCTAAATGTACAAGTGCTTTTCGTCCTAGGGAAAAGGGAAGGTCGTGTTTTGCGCGTATATAGGGGATTAATGAGCGTATTTTTCCTTTTCATCTGATAACACAATCACGATATTTCAAAAGTGAGTAATTTTGAAGTGCTGTTAGATTTATTTCTCTTTTTCTATATTCTCTAATGAGCTCTCCTCCTTCGGAAAATACTAGTGAAAAAAGGCGATTGTCGTAAGGGCTCTGCAGACTTCGATAGGTTTCTCCTCTAAGGACTCTGACTCTTCTCTTACTTCTTCTCTCTCACCATCTACTTCTAAATTAGTCTCCCCTCCTTCTCCCAACACAAACAGAAACCATTCTCTCTCCAACTCCACCCCCCTCCTCTGACCTCACCCTTGTTACGGCTGCAGCAAGCATGGGTCCCGGCATGGTTCCCACGATGTACAATGTAGCGTCTAAATTCTCGGGTTCAAACGTCTCTGTTGACCAATTCTTTGCGGATGTGGAAGACACAGTAATCCATTCAGGGGTTAGACGGAATCCGAGCATTTTGGCAATTCTTTGCCTCGTGGCGGCCAGAATGCGCTCAACCCCCGAAATCCGAGAGTGGCTGAAGCGCTAGATTCTTTTAAAATCAATTTGCCGGAAGATCAGAAGTCATATTGAATGTTAAAGAGTATTTTCACTTCAGCATTTTCGAGGCAGACGGAGAATCACCATCTACGACTCAAAACCCACTTCCTTTTCCAAAGATGATCTTTCATCTTGCCTAAATAAATTTCGCGTAAAGCTTATGAAGTGGGCGCAGTCTATCCCGGGATCAGACGCGTCGGTGTGTCTGAAGCAATGTGGTTACTCAGAGCACATCGCACGCGGCAGTTCTTGAACATTTTGCTAAACGTGGTTAGTGTCTTCTATCTCTCCAGCTGTGCGCAAAGCGGTTTGGGATAAAGTCGACAGTGCTTAATTTGATAACTTTCTGAAGTCCTCCCCGAATGAGATGTCAGACAAGGGGGGAAATGTGCAGGTGGTTACAATTTTTTAGGACCCGGAAAAAACAAAGGGTAATAATCCCAAATATAACAGTTCGGGGCGGAATGAACCGCAACTTGAACCGCCAGTGCGGACAAAGACAGGAAATAGACGTGCCTTGCCCGCGCCCGCGTACCGCTGCGCAGAGCAATCCCCCCCACCCCCCCCCCACCCTCCCGCGTTGCGTATCCGGAGCCTTCCTCTGGAGCGCAAATACTTTTTTCGCCCTTTCTCCCTTAGTAACTGCTCGTAAAAATCCACGACCACATGTGGCTAACTGGGCACCGAAATCTGGGCAGTGTCGTAGATGTTTGAGGATGCATCGTCTGTCTAAGTGCTCTACTAAGCAGTTCTGCCCGTACTGTAACAATCAGGGTCAAAGCGTATAATGAGTGCACGGGGTTCCCCCACCAGGTGGCGATCACCCCTTAAAAGGTCATCGGGGTGGAAAGCAAGGAACAGGGGGGGGACGGTTTTGCTTAAAAGAACAAGGCGGGGGGTGAGTTCCATTTTTTTAAGGAAGGTTGGATGGAGGGG